>NC_068364.1:31900358-31977858 GCF_020536995.1 Dreissena polymorpha
TGTGGCCAGTTTGGATATTTTAGTATTAAATATCATTTTTAAGTCAAATGAACTGTGTCACAGTAAAAGAAACATTAAGACGATTGTGGCCAGTTTGGATCCAGATCAGCCTGCAGTCGCTTGAAAGCTGTTTGCTTAAAATCGGTTTTCTGACAATAACATATAGTTTAATTGGATACTGATTATACTGCCCTTTCCCTGTGACCTGGCTCAAATAATAGTATTGTCATTAATCAAATGATTTTATTTCGAAAATTAATCAAGTGTTTTTTTCTAGTCCTTCGGGATAAATGACTCCAGCACTTTCTTGTTGAGAATTGAATACTGCTTAAGGCGATGCTAGGGGGCGTGAGAGATGTTGCATCTACCATTATCTCTCATGAACTGACTTAATAATACCGAGTCGGCAATATTTGACTTAATTTTTGGTTTGGTTACTCTGAAGAGGGATCAATTTTTTTAGAATCTTGCTAAAAGCCTAGTGGTAGAGTGTCGTCCTTGATTGCAGGAGGTTGTGCTGCGGGCTTTGATCCCCAGAAGCGACATTGAAAACTAGCCAACTTTGTTATCTTAACGGCTGCTAAACCTGATATAATAAGATAATGTGAATTTTCTCTCACATGATGGTCATCAGTTATATTACATAAAAACTCACAGCAGAAGTAAACAATGGGACAATAATTAATGAACGCATCTTTCATTTGACTTTGACACTTTGAGTTTGACATGGCCTAGATTGAAATATGTGACTTGACTTTACCAGCACTCTTGTGACAGAGCTAAAGTGTAAATGTACCTTTGAAGATCACCTAAATCCAGATTTGCTATTATAGAAGTGTGGAAAGTTTTAAGGTTGTGACAAGTAAGCAAAAATGGGTCATTACCGAGAGGCCACAACTGATCTATGACTGTTTTAAAACAAGAAAAATCAGTGTCCGATTTAGATTTCATTACATAGTTCAATAACAATTAATTTCAGCAGACTGATAACAGTTTTACGTTAATGTTACCAATGTGTCAGACCAGGGCCTTGATTTTGAAATCTAGGGCATGCATGGTCAGATGATGTCCTTAAAGATTATTTATAATACATTTATTATACATTTTTTCAAACACATACAAATGTAAACATGTATATGTAACTAATGAATGTTATAAATAGTAAAAGGCACTAAGTCAGAAGACATTTGACTTGTCTGCTGGTGCGTTGGCACACCAGGTGGCTCTGTTGCAATGGTTTGATGGACTGCTTTGATGTGTAGTTACATTATGAACATTATATCAAACTGTATATTTTCAAAAATGTTTGCATCTAGTATACTTATATTGATAATATTTACAAAATTAATGTATATGAATGATAAAGTTGACTGAAATCATTTAAATGATACTGAAATCATGACAGTACTTTATACTGATAATTATTTAATTATGCTGCTTGATACAATCATGTACATCTATATCAAATGAGATCATACTGTAACTTCAGTGATGAATTTCAGTGATTAATTTAAATCCAAAATCTAAGTCACTCACATCTCTCTCCCGCAGTGCGCATACCTAACGGTCCTGCTGTGTACCAATCCAGATCCAGATCCAAAATCATTATACATAATTATGTATAATGTTGTTTAGAGGGGATGATTTTCCCTCTGTTGTATCATTGTATTGTTTTACTTTTTTAATCAGTGTGTTTAAAGATATATAAACATAGCCCCAGCGTCAGAGCTTCAGGCAATGAATATTGCACCCCATGATCTTTTTTCTAATGGATATTTTAGCTAGTTCCTACATTCAATACAGTCAAATATATGTTAAGTAGTATCTGTACACATTGGTAGATTAAATTTGTACATTAAATATTATTTTTATTGTTAAAAAGATATAGTACAAGTGTTCATGCTAGATGAATTAAGAGTCTTAGTCAAGCGGTATTTAAACATTTTTAAATGGTACAATTTTCTGAAATGTACGCATTTTCTCTTGAGCACTGGCCAGATATAAAATATATACCATTTCACCACTTTTATAATGAAGCCCTGACCAGATCTAAATGTTTATCCCTGTTCTCTGGCAGCCTGGTCATCTCCTGTTGATCACCTAACAAACACCTATCAATATGGCAAATTATATGCAGAACAGTTCATTTTATTCAATGGTTGAATAAAATACTTCCTTTTCACATGAAAGTTTATCGTTCACAGTAATGGAAAAATAGCCTGCACAGAACACAGATCAAAAATACTTTTCATTTGTGGATCAACCCATATCTGTGTGCATAAATATCTCAAGTCTTCATGAAATCAGGACACATTTTGTTATTTTATGTACTTAATTGATCTGGCTATAGATATCAGATTATTATAAGCTCAATCAGTATATTTATATCATTATTTATGCTTTGTGTATTGTAAAAATATACACAATCATGCAGTTGCAGGATAGAAATAAATAATAACAAAGCCATCCATATTATAAAAGTCATTGGCAAAGCCTATGGTAAAAAATGTGAACACATTGAGTGTTATCGCCCTCTCCGTGGCTGAGAAAAATATCGCTATTGCTTATTTAACATATTTTCTGTACATTTCTTCAATAAACTTACATCAATTTTCTTTTTCTTTTTTCTTCCAATTTGTTTTCGTACCCATTTTTTTTTTCGTACCCATTTTTTGTACTCTAATTTTTTTTCGTAACCCATTTTTTTAGCATAATTTTGTCGTTCCAAAAATTTTCGTACCAAATTTTTTTTTCGTACCCACATACACAATTGTGATGATGTATATCAACTTAAATTGATGCTTTTATATCCATCCTCTTCAAAAGCATCGTCACACCAGAACTGTCAGTACTTTGATTCGGTTTGTTAACAAACCTCAAAATATTACGTTTTGTATACACGGAGAATTTTATCACAACAATAATGATATATTGTAAAATCATTACATTATTTTAATGCAATTTTACAGCGAATTCGGTTAATTAAAGCTCCGTTGATTAAATTTCTGATATAAACCACGGCACGAAATGACGCCATTTTTTCGACAAAATCACGTCATAAATTCACTGAAATTTCCAGTTAAACTAATTTTGATTAAATAAAAAGATTTACTGAATAAAAAGTGGGATAAAGAGAATAATAGGTTAGTGTTGATTATAGATCAGGTTTATCATGTTCGGCACGACAACAAAAAAGCACTCGCCAAGGCTCTTTTTTGTTTTCTAATCCTCGCATGAAAACCCTGATCTATAATAAACACTAACCTATTATTCGTTATATTCGTGGCACATAAGTTTTAGTTGAATTCGTGGGTTGAGCAACAAATTTAAAACAAACACATCGGACTATGACCGACGTAAATTCCTCATTTTTTACCAAAATTAGAAATCACAAACTCACAAGTCCACGAAAAAGCAATTAAAAACACACACAATTTCAAGCAGACAGATATGAAAGAGTTAAAGTAAGTATATTGTTTTCAATGTTTGCCAGAAACGCCTCAATGGCATGCTTAACAACGGGCCCAGCTGTTGGAAATGGTAGAGTTGTTGTTCAATCAGAAATCCTAATAAAAAACTGCCATAAAGTTGGCCTTCCTGTTCCAACACGGTATGACAATAATATATATCTTATCATGATTGTGGTTAGATTGTTTGTATTCCATAATCATGATGGACTACGTTTAAAAGTTCATTTGAAGTGACGAACACACATCAAAATAATAAGGAATAAAACGTCTTTCTGACAATCAAATAAAGGATGTATGTGATCTAGTGATATAGCTATACATACGTCGTTTCTATTCCATGTCTTAACATGGGAACTAATTCTTTTGAAATTTACATTATTAAAATATATATATATATCATTTATAAATGTGAGTTACGGAACTTGTCTTTCCGACAAGAACTAAACAAAGTTCAATGTTTCATGCCATAAATTCACGATCTTTTAAGCACTAATACATTAAGTCTTCAGCTGTTAAAGTGTCAGTCAAAAAGCATTTGGATTAAAGCGCTATATATTGTCTTGAATGGTATTGATAATTATTTGCTATAAGTCCATGCTAAAAAGGTAGAAGCCAATCGGTTAAGTGACTGATTTATAACATCACTTGGATAATAAAAATACAACTACAAACACCACCACCGCAATACACGGTTAGAGTGCAGAAATATCATTTCACGTATCCTTTCAGTTAATTAAAAACAGTATCTTTTTGTTGCCAAAACTTTGCTCATAATATCATTATAATTACTGTCTTAACCCTAGTTATATCAATTTCTTACATAATATTTTATTTTTCCTGTGTTTTAGTATCATAGCATGTATTTTTTTATTGCTTAAGTTTCTTACAGCATTGTTATTTATATCACACATTTTTAGATTATTAATCCTTTAATTAATGCTGCATAAAAGTATCAATCACTCTTAGTTTTATCAAGTGTATGTATGTTTATATGTTTTGTACAACGGCATTGAATATACTTATATAAATAGGCGTTTCATCAAATTAGCAAGTTTATAGTTTCAAATGTATTGATTAATGAGTGTCTGACATTAAAAAAATACAATAACGAACACTATTTAACAGACTAACAAACAACACATCCATTTCTTTCTTTTTCTCAGCCGCTATAATCACGTCTAAGCTCGAAACTTCATGACAAACTAACAATAAATATCGCCCTTTCAATGCACACGTTGACGTTAGTTTTGAGACGTTTGCTAAATGCAATTTTTCAATCTGAATATTTTAACGAATATTTTAAACACGACCAACAGGTTAAAATGTTTAAAAATTCATCTATTGATACCACAATTATTGTGTGATCCCGTGTTACAATAAATTTAACAATAAAGAAACATAATTGCAAAGATTTGTTAATTATAAACCAATTAAGCCTCAATCTGCATTTATTGCAAAGTGTAAAAAAAACACATTGCATTGTCATCTTGCAAACTAAACATTTTATCAGAGCATTTTGTGACACAAAGACTTCCAGCAATAACAATATATATTTTGTCACAAACTGTTATTCTTGCTAGAAAATGTCAGTATTATAGTTTCAAAAATAAATTATAGTTGCATTTCTTTTTTTTGTCTATATATGATACCACTGAATACTTTAACAAGACTAATTATCTGCAAATACTATTCAATTACCCTGAACGCACGTTTCGTACCAAACCCGCAAATACCACGTATAATGCTCTTACATATAACGAACACAAACATTAAATAGCACGTATAAATGACATATTTTAATAAGTTCTATGACACTTACGTACCTAACCAAGACAGACGAATCGATGTATCGTGTTTATAGTTTCATACCGGAATTCTTATGCCATTTTATTTGTATTTATGAGACACACGTTTGTTATGTGTTCGTTATAATTTTGCAAGGATACAGTGAGATTGAAACTTAGTCAACGTGGTTTATCTATTTGATAAAAAAAAAACAATTAAAAAAGTTTTAAAATTCTTTTACAAATAAACGTGCGTGACTTTACGAGCCCATGGGGCGATATTGAATGGCGAGCGTTAATATCTTAACATTGAGGTTGAAGTATAATTCAGCCATATAGTATGCTGTCTTAGAAGTTAACATGCACACGTGCTTGAGTTAATTATTTTATGTTACCTCCATTAAGACCGGTTTAAAATAACATTTATGATGTGAATATTGATTAAAACAATCAGTAAACACCAATAGCGCATAAACACCAATATGTATTCTTATTATTAATATATGTGAATGGTCTTCTGATTTTCGTTGGAAAAGTACGCATTTTTTTAATTAATTATATGAAAGAAATATATAAATATTTTACACTAAATAAGTTTTACAGTTTGTAACAGGTAAAATACAGTGTTAACGTCGAATTTGTTTAAATACTTATTCAATTTTATCTTAAAGACATTAAAAACTTTGAAACTTTTCTATATGTTCAACAATTATAAAACTTATTCCTGCGATTTACTGAGTAATCCGGCTATGAGAAGTTGTTTGATGTGCAATTCCTTACTTTTATTTTTTCCAAAACCTTTTCATATTTATCAGCCCATTTCTCATATATCGGGAATAAGCTAAGTTATATGGTTCTTAACACACGGGCAGTTAAATATTCCCCCTCGAAGATAGAACCCATTACGAATTATTTCTGCCGTTAGAATCCTTTAAAAAATATATTATACATTGTTTATTTTGATGTGTTATGAAATGTTAAAAGAAATAAATATGTTTTAAATTATCATAAATGATAAATACATACTCCCAAGGAACCATTTGATACAGTTTCAACACGCGTAATTTTCTCGTTTAATGTCCAGATTCGAGCAGTAGCATTGCCTAAGAAGACGAATTATTCCAGGAAAAGAAATTGATACTAATAAATCACAAACAATTGTTTCGTAGACCACCTCTAATGCCATTCGGGACACGGGCGCGTTAAGTCGTGTCAGTCTTTGCGATGTATAGAGCAGTTGCGTGTTCTTAACGTTGGTTTCAATGTAAAACATAGGATACTTGATTAACAAGAATTCTTCTACGCTATACGAAAATAAATAATAATAATAATACAATTTCTTTATTAACGATACTATAGTTTGTAATGAGTGTCCTTTAAAATAATATTTTTTATTTCGTTTAAAATCTGTACCATGACACGTTGTATGCTTTTAAAACAACGTTAACATCTTTCTGGAATTGTTAATGGTTTAAAAAAATGTATCATTAATAAATTACGTATAACTTACACAGATATTTCATTCAAGGAACGAAATCAATGATTACAATAGTTTGTACACAAATGAGATGAATAAGAGAAACAATAATCACTATTTTAAACATTTTAAACTTAGTTATTAAGTTACCGTATGTACGGTCTTGTATTACATAGGCTTTGTGGCAAGTGCCTTAAATAAAGGAATACCGGTTGGTGACTTGAGTTTCGTTTCTTGGCTTTTAATATTCTGATAAACATATACAAGTTAAACACAGTAATCATTTGCACTCGTTAAGGTGCTGCTGCCTGTAACTGAACTAAGTATTGCTTGAAAAAACGTCAGCAGGTATTGTTAAGCGGACATAAAAGCAGTACTAATTCATAGTATAAGCACGCGATATGTCTATTACTTGAAATGCACAGTTCGCGTCGGCGTAAAGCGATTCTTTAAAGACCGAGTATTTGTGGAATGCAAGTCAGAACGCTGGCACCAAAGAAAGCTATAATTCGATATTAAAATGTTTAGTCCTCAAAAGAACGGCGATGTTGGTGGAGGCGATAAAAGAGAATGAGTTTAGTGAAAGCTTATGATAACAATGCATGTGATATACAAGATATGCAGATGCTAAGAGTACATATGTCATGAGAATAACGTAAATGTTGTTAAATTATTAATTTTTGTTGCCTTAAAAGTTTTCTGGTATTTACCAAAATTATTTCTTCGTTAAAACGTGGATTTCTAGTTTTTTGAAAAAAAGAAGGAATATGCTTCTGTCATTTTCCGATGTGTTCCGATGTGTTTGTGTTAAATTCGTGGATAGGTTAATCCACGAAATCAACGAAATATAATAACCCACGAATAACAATGATTTCACAGTAAAAAAACACAAGAGCACCGCAAAGCGGGTGCCAACGCTCGACTGCGGGTGCAGTTTTGATTATTTTTTTAGAAGTCACAGTGACCTTGACCTTTGACCTAGTGACCAACAAATCGGTGTGGCGTGTACAGCTTCATATGACGTTGCAAAGTTGTAGGTGGCAGCACTTTGATTTTAGAGCCAATGTTAAGGATTTAGCACGACGCGGACGGCGGACGAGCTGGCTATGACAATACACCTCCAAAAACAGCCGTGCGCACGAACTTAAAACCAAGAAAAAGAGGCATTTAAACGCATTAATTTTCAATCTGAAACACATGAGGTCAAGTGTATTAGAACTTTGAAATGACCCATACACACTACCTTACATATATTCTATCGATGAATGTATTCACCAACAGCCTCTGTTGAAAGCAAAATTATGTGTAGCTTACAAAATTCCATTTATTTGTCAACGTGTATTTTTTAGGACCATTTGCAGTGTTGTTATAACGGATATTTTTAAACTAAACAAGTGTATTTTACTCTTAGTCATTAACGTGTATATACTTAGAACAAGATTTTCAAGATTGTAAAAAACTGAATATATATATTTTTTTAAATAATAATGGCAATAAAAGGAAAGATGCAAGCTTTTTGAAATCGATATTATGCTCGTTATTGCCTAAACATGATGATACACAAACACTCCATACCGGTTATCGCCTTTGGTTAATTTTAATTTTAAGTCGCATGGGTTGAGTTGAGGTTTAAACTAGAGGCTTATTGTAGTTCAATTATTGCTTACAGTAAATCGTACGACATATGCAATATAAAATTGGTTGATCTGCTTTGCATTACTAATAATATATATTCTTCTCTCAGATATAGGAAATGTACGACATTTATGCGATCCCAAATGGTGTAGACCTTGTTTGTTTTCAAATCTTAGTTAAGTACAATAACTGGTTTGTATAAACTGTATTAATGATTAAATTGTTTATCTTCTGTTAAGAGGGAAAGACATTCGTTTGTGAAGGGCGATAGAAAGACTGACACAGTTTTGGTAGTCATATATATGATGATTATTGCCTCTGTGTTAAGAGTAGGATATAGTTGGCAACACTGAAATTTAAATAAAGAGCAATCTATTATCCCGTTCCATCCCGGATACCGTAGTCAGTACATGGGCCAGGCAATTCCATCCCGGATACCGTAATCAGTACATGGGCCAGATATCACTGGGGGATGACGAGGTCAAAGCGTAGTCCGTTTCTCTACGACGTCGGGTATATGTTCTACTACGAAAACATTGTGTAAACACACTACTTAATCAGGCAAGTTTCATCTTTTCTGGTATTTATGGATTAGAGAACGGAACATACAGTAATGGAAGGTACTTATTTTCAATAACAAGAAAAATGTGCGTAGTTGCAACTTTTAAATTTATTTTGAGCTAAAATCGAAATCTTTTGATTTGAAGCAATGCATAAGGTGATTATTCTGTTAAAATAGCCAATTACAGTAACTTAAATTAAATAAAACTACATGTTACTTTGATTCAGTGTATAATACAAATTTTAAAGTACAAAACAGGTTACGAACATATATTTTAATTATTCAAATGCTTTTTTTCGAAGGAAGTTACATGTCGTTTATGTATAGGTTTCGCGCAGAGTATGTATTGGTTGTTCAACGAAGTACAAAAATAATTTATAGGCTCCTCAACGAAGTTTCTGTATCCATTGCAGGACATAGCACATGCAGTTTGTAGTTACTGCAGACTGTCATTTCCCAGTGCTATCGCGTTATCGTACTGTCGTCATCGTATTATCACATTTTCGCCATCGTTTAATCGCACTGTCGCCATCGTATTGTCGCACTTTCATCATCACATTTTCGCACTGTCGCCATCGTATTGTCGCACTATCGACATCGTATTATCGCATTATCGTCATCGTCCTATCGCGTTATCGTACTTTCGTGATCGTATTATCGCATTGTCGCAATCGAACTATTGCATTGTCGGATCGTCGCCATCGTACTATCGCACTGTCGCCATTGTATTGTCGCACTGTCGTCATCGTATTATCGCACAATCACTTTGTCGCCATCGTACTATCGCACTGTTGCCATCATATTGTCGCACTGCCGTCATCGTATTATCGCATTGTCGCCATCGTACTATCGCGTTACCGTACTGTTGTCATCGTATTAACGCACTTCAAATTCAAATTGCTATCTGCAATATAATTGAACTGATTAAACAGTCTGTTGAAATTGTAACAGGGGCGAAGGTGTTAATTATACATTTAAACGACCCTTCAATGAAAGGAGTAGGGAAGCATTGTAAAAAGCAAGACACGTTTCACACAATGATTCAACTCCACTTTTAAAGTCGTATCCTGCAAATCGTGTGAATGTCGAGCCTATTTGGTAAAAACTGGCAAATGACCTCTTCTGGAATCTTAAATTTCACAAGTATGATGCTTATGTAATTGATTTGATTTACAGTCGACTCTCATTATCTCGAAGTTGTAAGGACAAATAAAGTCGTTGGAGATATCCGGAGTTGGAGATAAACATTCGAGAAAAACCGCAGACTTAAACAGAAAAAGGAAAACCGAAAGTAACCGCAATCTAACACGATGTAAATTTACCGGCCGTAATGTACGCAATAAACAATAACCTGTGACAGATACCCACTGCAACACCTTTACAACAATACATTGATTAGGCAATTGCGGATTTGTGTCATTTGGGTCCTACAATCCACACCAAACGGCAGTTACAGGTATAATCATATATACGAACATCAAATTCATCTCAAAATTAGTTGGCGATAACCGATTTTCAAGAAAATCGTTTTGATATTTACAATGTAAACATCGAAATCTTTATAAAATAAAGAAGGATCCTCGAATAAGAAGGATCGAAGTTGGAACATTGGATTTTCCTTGACTTAAGCAGAGTTTCAAGATAAGCGAGTGGGAGATTACAAGAAATGACTGTTATTTGATAAAGAGTACTGTATGATAAAAACCTAATGTCGGTCTCTATCCAAAAGAACGTATAAGGGATTGTAACATGCTGAGGATATGTCATTTGTATTGAGACCGACGACACAAGGCTCTCGATTGTAGTGTGAAGGGAAGGGTCAAGACTCTTGTTTATACTTAGACAGTTCACAACGTCTGCCAAGTTCAACTGTCGTCTTATAGAGGAATTTCAAGTTCGATCGTTTGCTTGGGCCTAGTCGTGAATTTAATTATATAATAATAATCAATGAAAATCAAGCCACTCCATGACTCTGTATTTAAAAAACCAACACCGTTATGTCAAGAATATTTATCTTTAGCAGATTTACTCGATCATGCCTGTAACAGTTTTATCAAATTGCAACTTGAAGTATGGATATGATTTTTAAGACATCATTACCGCTTGAAAATAGTGTGATAAATAGACACATTGCTAATGATGACGAATGTCTACGTTTGTCACAAGTTTTTTAAAGTACGTCTGCTTCAAGACGCAAAAGATACGTCTGCAGGGTCATAAGAGTTAAATACCATGATACTATATATAGTTACGCCCCTTTCACACGCTTATGGAAATAATAACATACACTGCAAAGTACAAAAAATACAAATCAAATAGAAGGTGCATAATAACGCAGATTCAGCAAAATCCCCCCAACAAAGTATTCAATTTGCGACTTTCTCATCTGACACGAACGTATTAATTCCAACACAACCTTTATGACATTCACCTTTGAGAGATAACCGTCTTCTGGGATAAACGCATACACGCTTAAGCGTTGTCGTAGCGAGGCATATACGTATACTGTCAGACACATGCTCATGCCTAATAATACTATTCAGCCTTTATTTCTAATAACTGGGTCACCCTATACATTTAAACATGGTCGTTAAAACACACCAGTGGCTTACCGATACATAGATCAATATGGAAATTGTAAAATTGTGTCATTTAAACACAGTTGTTAACCTGAATTGCATTTGTAAAAATCAAATTGACTTCGGTTTGATAATTCAGCGGTATATTTCATGTTTAACCCCATAAACCAGACACATGTTGGGACATAATTTGAAGAAACAGACCTATGAAATGTCATTGTGCTTTAATTCAGAGTTCTGTTATTAGAAAAACCAAATTGTTACCTGTTTAAAACCCAATATTTCTACCAATCTGAACTTCGATTGATACAATGTTTCGTAGAAAAACATAAACCCGACGTCGTAGAGAAACGGACTACGCTTTGGCCTCGTCAGCCACCAGTGGATATAACACATTCGTTTCGATATAAGATGAAGTATCACGATGAATGGACAGAAGTGAATTATAAACAGAACCATCAATCAGTATCTCTAAACTGGTTATTTTCATCTATTTCATCATTGCATTGTTATTTCTCCTCTAAATGGGCCGTGCTCTGTGAAAAGGGAGTTTAATGCATGTGGGTTATTAGCTGGTGCAGTCCGCACAGGCTACACAGGGACGACACTTACCGGCTTAATTGGATTTTTGTTAAGAAGAGACTTTCTTTAATACGAAACGTATTTAGATTTACTGCCAAAAAGTTTGCATACATATCTTGTTAAACTAAGGGCTTCTGCCCACCCTTTGAGAATTCAAACTGGAAGATACACACGTAACCATATTCCTCTTAATGAACGATACTGTCAATGTTGTGATCAAAGGGACATAAAAGACGAATTCCACTTTATATGTAAATGTCCATGTTTCCGCCAAATAAGGCAAAAATATATAAAAACTGTTAACTATGTAAATCCACCAGTTTTTAAGTTCAATTCTTTATTGAAATCAACTTGTAAATTTGAAATGATAAATGATTGTAAATATATGAAGGACGCTCTAACCGTTAGATATTCTATCAAATATAATATTGTCAACTAAAACAAGTATTTCCTTACTGCCAGTGAAATGATAATAAACTATGTTATATAAAGTCATACTACTTTGTTAATTATACTTTGTTTCAAATTGTAAGATTACATTTTGTTATAACCTATAAGTTGTTATATAAAGACACAAACTTGTGTATTATTATTATTATTATTATTATTATTTCATGTATTTAGACGATGTACATTTAGCATAAAAGCGGAAAGTGTCGTCCAAGATTATCCTGTGGGGACTGCAGAGGCTAATCTGGAACCACACTTTACGCACATGCATTAAACCCCCTTTTCACAGAGCGCGGCTCGCATGTTTGTGCTCTTTTGTGTGTGTATTTACCGGAAAATAGTTTAGGCTGCTGATATAAGTTCGCGCACTTATCATCAGAATGTGATCGCATTAGCCGACAATAATACTTCATACGATAATGTTAAAGCTAATAAATACCAAGCATTCTGTGCGATACGAAAACCGCGAGTTGATTAAATGAGAACGTTCCTTAAGCTTAGAAAATGGTAATTTAATTAGAAACATGGTAATTTAATTAGGCACACACACACACACGTTATATATGTTTTATTCTTAAATCCTAATGTTCTTCATCAACTCATCTCCATGAAAGAGGTTCATCCAAAAAAATGCAATGGGGACACATAGGGCATCATGTCTTTAACTTAAGCATCTGATTGAGTTGTGTCTTCGGTCTTCACAATGGTGTCAACGTGCCATGGAACAAGGGTATCATCCAAAACAAAAAAAGCAAAATGCTGTCATCAATGTTGTATGAATTGCAATTAGCTAATTAACACAGGCAAGTTTGTTTCTATTGTCTATAATTACGGAAGCTGATGCTTATTGTGACATGAACAAACATTCTGAATCCTGTACGTACATGTGAAGTACCACGGACAAGTTTTTATAAAAAACTGTCAAGGAAAGTAAATATCGAATCAAAACAACATATAATTGTTCGCCGTGTGTCGCCGCCGGATCATGTTTGGATATTGCAAAATAGTTTTGAACATGGTCTGTGGTGTAATGCGTTTTTTCTTTCGAATGTCAATCGGAATGTTTAAAATTTTTAGCCGTTTTTAGGTTATTAACTCCGCATGGAAGACAGTGATATATTTGACTACATTCATGCTCTGTAGGCTTTGGTGCACTTACAACCGATAAGCAAACGTATATACTCAATGCGCTATTTCAGTCCTTTTTAGTTTCAGTTAAAATGTTAATAATCAAGATCCTATAAATTGGTATTAAAACCAAACGCAGTTTGATTTAAATTAAACAAAAACCCTTAATGCTGTGCTTCCGAAAAGATAAACAATATCACCCCTTTAACGAACAGTGTGCACAAATTTCCCTTATTTCATGTCCCACCTGTTATTGGCAACAAAAGTCTTAATACGCTATTGACGTAGGATTGTATTTTCGGCCTTTGATCATCTCCGACCGCACGTTCGCTGCTAACGCAATAAAAACACGGCGCATTCCAGATAAACGTATTACTTTCCGTGTTCCTAAATACAAAACTTTCTCGATCATAGGAAAAAAGAAAGGCGTCTAATGAAGCTGAAATATGTGACAGCTGTCAGTATCACCAGTTCATGGGTTTGTTCTTCGAATTTACGTGTCAATATCAGAATGCTGTGCTTCAATGTTTCTACTTTTCGTGTTAAGTTATTCAAATTTGTTCTTGTCCATTGTAAAAATTCTATAACATGTACCAATTGCGCATGAATGTTGGCTCTCTGCTTATATATAAAATTCATTTCACATTCGAATTTCCTTTAATCTGATATCCTAATAACGAATTGTTGTAGTCTGTTTAAGCAAATCGAAGTAACGGATTGTAACAGTCTCTTAACATGTAGGATGCAGTCTTAATTTAGCATATCATTTTTCGCTTAAATGGACCGTCAACCACGATGATAAAGAAAAGAAAAGTTGTTAAATACCGTATTTTTGTTTAACAATTATTAGTTTATATTGATTAAAATATCACGACCGGTATATTACATTACTTGAAAAAAGTTGTTAAGTTTTCATATTTTCACTATATTCGGTAATAAATTTTACTTGGAATGTCTACCAGGTAACTACCATTTAACTATAAATAACGCCAGTAGATTGATTATCATCGTCACGTGGTTAACCCAGGTATGCAAATTGTGCATGCGTAGTGAATTGTATATATTGTATACATTGAAATGATAAATCTACTTGCGTTATTTATAGTGTGTATATCGTTATGTCACCTATTTTCGCGACGAACTTTCGATTTCACATCGCGAAATTTTATTACCGAGTATACTGAAAATATGAACTTGATAATATATTTGTATGTTGAATACAAAGAGAAAAAACGGTAAAACTGATATGGAAAGTACGACTTCAATGACCGTACTAAGACTCGTTTTACATAAAATGAATTATCACTCAAGAAAATAAAATGCCCCTAGCTTTCGATGCAATTAAGAAAACAATCCATAGGTTTAAACTACGCGTCTTAGTTTGTGTTTAGGAGAAATCTCTTTGAAATTACTATATCAATGTCTTATGTTCGAAGATCTGTAAAAGAGTCATAACTTAAGTAAAACGTGTGTGATAACTGTCTTAATATTACTAAGCTAAAACTCTTTGTAAACATTGAATTTATATATAAATTTATTAATTGAATATATTTTTGTTAGTTTTAAGGTAATTTCTTGATGTGAATGAAGTGTAGTTTGGTACTCAAATTGCGACTCATTGTCACAACTTTTAAACTGACCTTAAATAAACAATGAAAGGGGCCTTGCTTACACTAGATACAGTGTTAAATGCACTGTCAATCTTTTTTTGATAGTAAGAGCCAACATTTTGATAAACTTTGGTTTTTGTTAAACACCGAACTATAATTAAGTTTAAGTACTTCAAATGTGCAACCTTAAGCCAAAAACACGTTAACATGTCTACTAGACATATTAAATGTATGTAAGCATCCAAGCAAAAAGAACAAAAGCAGCGACAGAAAACCACTATCAAACATAAACTTACTTTAAACTCAAAACAAACGCTTACAATGCACATGTTCGGTTGGCAGCCGTAGCTCTCTATATTCTGAATAAACAGCACACATGCAACGATGCTTTCTCCTGCAAACACTTAACTAGCCTGTTGACTACATCAAACTATTACAGATAATCGAATTGGCAATCAAGATAATCAGAAATTACATACCCTTTGACATAACTGAAAGTCTGGCCATTCAAATCTTCACTCAGCAGCAGTAGCAGATTATAATCTACATACAATACATAAATTCAACTCATGCAAACAATTTAATGGTTGTGGTGACAACGTCAAAATTATAAAAACATCAATTTGGATTGGTTATTTTAAGTTTTAGTTATGTTTAATTTAATGGTAAAACGTGAATATATACTAATGAACTTCTTCTTTCAAATGTTCATAATGTAATCCAATTAAAATCACAATCTTATGAAATATTTGTAATATTTAAATTTCACTTTAACTTATTTAATAATTTTAATTAATCATAATTAATAAAGTTTTAATTAATTTCAATTAACAAAATTTTAAAATAATTATTGCATATTGTTTAAAATAACTAATGCATATTGTTTAAAATAACTATTGCATATTGTTTAGAATAACTATTGTACATTGTTAGAAATACTTAAGGAATTGCGCAGTTCATAAGCCCAGTTTTCACAAAACCACACCGGAATACTTTTTGTGCCAGGTGAGCTACAAACTCTATCATATTGATGTACTATAAGAAAACAGCTTACTAAGCTAACAAAGAATAGCACATTCCAATCTAAATTGTTTACCAAATCAAGAACGCAAACGTAAGCAATAGAAACTTCTGGAAAGTTCCATGACCAAGGGTTAACAACTTTGACCTGAACAAATATAAAAAAGTAGGTGAATCAGCGTACCACGTGAGACCACATAGGATCACGTGAGAAACGTATTAGGAAAAGCCTGATCAGGTTTCAGAAAGTTGCATCTGGAAGAATATTTAAGAAAACACTGCGGGGGACTCACCACAGTGTTTTCTCGGATATTACAGGTGAGCTGTTGATACTTATTTATTTTCAAACCTAAATTATTGTTTGCTGCAAATAAATATATTCATACTTAAATTATTGTTTACTACTTTAATTTGTTTCACCTACATTCAGTGTAGAGTATTTAGGAAAGTTGTTTGACTGCGCAATATCCAAATAAATATATATTGTGTATTAATGATAATTGCTATTTTATAAGTATCATATTAGTAAAACAAATAGTACTGTCTTCTCATAAATAAATAATTTCTTTATTTTATGATTTAACAAAATAATGTTAATGCCTGAAAACTGTTAGTGAAATTGAACAATATTCTGTGTGATTTATCAATATATATTAGAAATCAATATCGTTGCATATGTACGTATATATCATAAATGATATTTATGCATGCAAATGTTTATCTTGTTTAATAAATTAACACAGTGTTTTCTCGGATATTACAGAGAATAAAATGGGCTGTTTACACTGTCGACTTCCTTGATTATTTACATCTATTATGGATTATAGAATATTAGCGCTTAACGCTAATTTATATAAAATGAAGAATGGTAACATTTAATGCTAATTGAAAATGAAACACTACAAATACAACATTCACTAAGACCGTAATGGATAGAATAATTAACTGTTAAGAACTAAATAATGTATCGTACGTGAATAAAGATCCCGTTACCGATTACACTAGACGGAAATAATGAAAACTTCAAGGATATTGAAATAAAGAGTAAAAGCACGTACGATAATAACACATTATACATTTTATGTTTGGTCTAAATGGGAATTATCGAGTTGTTTTCATATTCACATAAACATTAGAATTAAAAACACCGGTAAACTCATGAGATGATCATAATACTATTTTACAACCAAAAGTGCAATACTTTGTTCTTCACTTAATTTAAACAAGGTTGATATATTACAACTGGGCATAAGGACACACCATGACAAATTTAGATTCAGCTGCTGTTAAACTAAAAATGCTCAATAAACATTATCTGCAAACAGAACTTTGTTCTAGAAAACTGGCAATATCCCTGGGATATAATGGATTTTTAATCAATAACAGCAAGTGTTTCATTCTTAGATGACATGCAACATATGCAAGTCCCAAAAAGTTCAAGTCAATCTAGACAAATAGGGTTTAAAAACAGTTTTAAAACACAATCACGTGAATCGTTTATGCATCGGAAACAACACTAATAAACTTTGTTTATTTTAATGCAAAAAATACTTGTAAGAATTCTCACCGAGTTACATTTAGTTCAAAACGTTTTCCGGTACGTAAGAAAGCTCAAAATAGCATTCTCCGTATACAGGGAGGAAGTTACAATAACACAAGTAAAAACATTAAATAAAATAATTGACATTCGTCGTCATGAAATTTCTTGTTTTCAAATGACTTTTTGTGGACACGTTAATTTGTTGATTTCTTGTTTTTGGAAAAAATGAGCAAAATGGCGTAAATTATGTTCCAAATTGTTTGTGTATTACTTGGGGAACGGTCCACAAAGAAAATCAACACAAAAAAATGTCCCACAAAAAATATTAGTTTTTAAATAATTATCATGATTTCTTTGTTTAAAGGGGCCTTTTCACAGATTTTGGCATTTTTTAACTTATTCATTAAATGCTTTATATTGATAAATGTACACATTGGATCGTAAAAGCTCCAGTAAAAAATCAAGAATAAAATTAAAAAAAGGAAAAGAACATTGCCCGGAGCAGGTTTCGAACCAGTGACCCCTGGAGTCCTGCCAGAGTCCTGAAGTAAAAACGCTTTAGCCTACTGAGCTATTCCGCCGTGTACACATTCTTAACGTATTTTATACATTATATAAGCAATCTTCGTAGTTGCGCAAAATTTAACGACAAAAACAGAACTCTCCAAATTATTCAATCGTTACGCGTTGCAACGCTTTATAATTTTTAGGTTTTAAAATCGTCAAAAGTTGCATATAATGGCTATATTAGAGCATGGCAATTGTTCAGTATTACTGTTTCCTCACAAATATCATAACTAAAACGAAAATTTGCGAATCTGAAACAACTTTTTTCAATTTTGTAAATTTACCAAAGCGTGAAAAGATCCCTTTAACAGACACGCCTTCCATGAATGTTGATAATAGAGGTCAGGATGACTATAAAAGACTAATGAGAGACAAGTGTCCTGATCATAAAAACATACATGCTTCTTGTTCAAACACGGTAGTAGTAATAAATGATATAACTAATGATGAACTACAGTGAAAAGTTCATTTAAAGTGAAAAACACACGCAAATTAACCCATTTATGCCTAGTGGACTCGCCCATCCATCTAAATTGGATCAATTTATTTCCAAAATTAGGCATGTCTAGTATATTTATTTCTATATTTAGAATTTTTCTTACAGAAATTAATTAAAGCAAACAGCGCAGACCCAGATGAGACGCCGCATCATGCGGCGTCTCATCTGAGTCTGCGCTGTTTGCCAATGCCTTTTACTACACGCTAGGTATAAATGGGTTAAATAAACGATACATAAAATATCATTTTAACAATCGAATTGAGCTGGTCAGTGATATAGTAATATGGTTTAATTGATCATACCGTGTTCGTATATAGTTTTTTAAGAAATACATCTCTTACTGATTAAAACAATAGCGTCCGTACACAAAATAAACATGGCACAATTGTTCATAGCAATTTCCTTGTTTTGGTGAGCTCAACTAACTAATTAATCCGTGTTTTGCATCATACATGTTTTATTTTAATATAATTACAAGGACCACCACATAACTTAACAAACAACGCACCCATGATCTCCTTTGTGTCAGACGCTATAACCACGCCTACGCTCGTAACCTGACGAGAATCTAGCACATATACAATGCAATTCTTACGAACATACTTGGACGTAATGGCTTTATTACCGTAAATCATTTCTTAGTACTTTCAGCTTCGTCAAGCATTGAACTTTTCTTACTATTAGGACTGAATCAAGTCGGCAAATTAATTTGTAAGATGTATTATATTAATTACAAGGCAACCACGCTCAAAGCACACGTTAACAGAAATAATGAGACGTGTGTGGTAAACACGCAAATTCGCAATCTGACATTTATATTTTTTTATTTTAAAGCTTTTACCAACTTACAAATGAATCCATCAATTTGCACAACCATTACGCCGTGATCGTTATTGGCAAGAAATTTTAACAGTCAATTGATTTCGAAGATTTGTTTATATTGTTTAATAATTTACATTCGATCGACATTCATTAAAAGGGTTATATCTTCTTAAATTTAAGCATATGATATATAATAATTTGGTGATTTTTAGAAAAAGCAAATAGAAAAATGTAAAAAGTAATAAAGACTAAATCAGGAAATAGTTTGATTTTTATAAAACTACACCTTACCCCAATAAGCAAACGTGTGCGTTCCTTTCAAACTGCTCTTATATCCAGGTCTGATTAAAAAAGAAAATTATCGACATCATTTGTAACCTTTTACCATGGCTTTGCTTAGAATACAATTACACACTTTATAAATAATAAAAATATACCTCTTTTTGAATTAGCTTGCACACAAGCATATTTTTGGCGAAACATGATTTGGTCAATACTATCGTTTATGCACGTAACTTTCAATTGATTGATCCTTGTCGGCTCAGGCACTACTTTAAAGTACCACAGGAACTCTTAAGTATACTACAAAGTACACGGGGAACGGAAAATATACTAAAAAGAGCCCCGGGACGTGGCCGGATGCCTTTACAGTTTAAGCGAATATTCCTCCTCTTAGTAATTACCAGGAGTACATTTAAGTACTAACTGAGAAGACAACAACCAATTGAGCATTATTACCATAGGGGACAATGGCTTGCATCGGTTTTTAGGAAACTAATTATTTAAGTTTTTTTTTAGTTACTAGCAAGCATACAGTTTTTTTAATAATTTAACGTATGGCGTTTAATTGAGGTTTATGTCAGTTTCCTGAATAAATTATAATTAAAATAAATGTAAATAGCAACCCATCGACGTTCAAATAATTAAATGAAAATACTGCACACATTACGAATCATTATTACAGGAATCAATACATTGAAACTAAAAAAATTGTCATTTACGCTTCATGACGTAAAACACATAATACTTGTTGTCTTGCAAACAATATTTAAATTTTTCATCAACAGCATTGTGTGATACGCACACCCTTAGCAACAACAGAATGAGCCAGTTGAAGGAAAACTGGGTTTAATGTATGTGCGTAAAATGTCATCCCATATTAGCCCATGCAGTCCGCACAGGCTACTCAGGTTCGACACTCTCTGTCTAAATTGGATTTTGATTGAGAAGAGACTGATTACAAAAGGAAAATTAACTGAAAGCGGAAAGTGTCGTCTTAAAGTCTAATCTGGAACAATACCTAACGCACATGCATTAAGCCGAGTTTGATTTCAGAACGAGGCTTACATATCCCTAGTAAAAATTCCGTGTGGGAACATGTTATCGTTGGTTGCAAGATTATCGTAATGTCATCACTAAAAACACATAGCTTATTTCTTTCTATGTTGGTCCATAAATAATGTCCTTCAGAACATTAACACGAATATATGGCGCACGTTTTGTACTTAACCATAAAGTAGCATAAATAACAAATACTCCTACATATATGACACCATCTCATACTAAAACATCAGGTAGCACGTATAAATTACACGCAGTAATACGTTCAATGATACCAACGTACTTGAATAATACAGTTTTGGAGTTTTATAGGAAAAATGCATGCTCAAGCTGAACACTTTGACACACATTTCAAGAAACGCATAAAGTTCACGCCCAATACCCGATTTCAAGCATTTGTATTGCATATGACATTGAATTATTCCAAGGAAAATGTGATACTTATAAATCACAAACAGGCGTTTTCAGACCACCTTTAATTGCATGCTGCACATGAAAAAAAACACTAAAACATATCCATATTATCTTGGGTATTGTTTCGAGGTAGGTGCTATCAAAGCATATATAATTAATAAAACATTATTAAAACAACTGTTCATGTATTAAACAATTTAATATTATAGTGTAGAAGCACGTTTGATATATACTAGACATTTAATATTGAATACAAAATATGTCGTTTCTGTTTCAACAGATGGTCTACCAACGCTGTGATTCGATTCCAATTACTGAGCACATGACATCGGATGACGCAAAGCTGTTGTATACTGTTCAGTAAACTCACCGTATCCCACCTCTCATGGCTGGAAAACTTAACTATGCAAATAAAAACAGCGATGCAAAACCATATTACGTTGTTTCTTTACTTCTGGACTTTTCGGTCTTCAAAACCATTCTTTTAAAAATAAAAAAGTTAATTGTAAGGCTTTTTTTAACATTTTGCAAACACCTCCAATAATACATCGCATCATTACGAGCCTGTAATCTTCATTTTTTCCGAAATCTGGAAACGGGATGCATATAGTCGTTGCTAACAGATCGTTCTTCTTTCCTTTTTTCCTTTATTGACACGTTTAATAGATTTTGCAGTTTTTCTGTAGCACCAAAATTACATGCCTAAATTAATGCTTACACAGCCATTTTTCAATGACCGTTATATATGTGCACATGCAACTCAACGTTCGTTTGTCTTTGTGTTGTTTCATGGCCAAAGTGATATCGTATTTTTAATAGCACCAACTGTTTATCACACATAAACTAATACAGTTTTAAAAATGAAAAAAAAAAGAAAAAAATATTGTTTTTTGCATATTGGATTGTATCAAAATATGACTAAATTAGAATCCATTTTAAAAGGCTCGTACATTGATATTTGTATCGTCTTTTTTACATTCTGAATGCAAACTGAAGAATTCAAGGGAGTCGACATATTTGCCAAAGTTATCTTCTCACTGCTTCAATTTGGATATCGACATTAAGTATGTTGTATGACTTCGTCTCTGAGGGAGGTAATAACAATGAGCTAACTAAATGATTTACAACGGTTATGCCATCATCTTCTTTAAGTTCAGTACGCATAGATGGTTTCTCTAAAATACCAATACGACCATAATAAACAGTTTTTGATAAAGCATGTATGATAGTCAGATATTCATCTTGCATGGTCCTTCAAACGACTCTGAGAAAATAAACCAACGCATCCATGTGTTAATTAAACACATAAACTCATGCCATCTTACTGATCAATAATATTTTTACAATCCCAACGCGCCTATATAAAAAAATATTGAATTAGACTTTGAAATTCACTTTTTGATTGGCAAATTAATGTTCGCACTTTCAAAACAAATCAAGAAAATGCCACATGATGTTTCGTTTTCTATATATACCAAATGAGAACAATTTAAAATCACCTTCAGGATATTTTACATGTGATGTTAAGTTATAGAGGCAATTAAACTATGAAGATTCATGCAGCTATAGATTTTTTTTCATGGTTAGTTCACTCCTTCATGTTTTTACTGACCAAGAATGGCATATGACAAATGGAACACGTCCAGACGATGTTATCATCAGACAATTTTTTCGAATTTTATATACTCATATAAAATCATTTATAACTGCCCACAACATGTAGTATTTTTTCCAAAAAATGTGTTTTCATTGACACGTTTATTCGTTGACTTCTGATTTTGGGAAAAATCGGAATTTACTTTGGTCATTTCCCGAGGTCTGTGTCATGTTCATGGATCGTTCAACACACGAAATCAACAAAAGAAATGTACCACGAATGATAAAGGGGCACCTTACAGGGCACTGTCGAGGACTCATTGGCTAATAAATTGTCTGCATAAAATGTAATGCACCGGTGTATGATAACAACGTAATAATTATTGAAAAGCGTGTTAAATGTCATACTAGACAGAAGCTTCGAACATAACCAAAAGATAAGCAAAGTTATGATGAATTGTTTCATGTTATATAGGCCGACTGGATATCCACCTACTGCTAGAAATAGAGATGCAAGAGAGATATATTAAACATTTTTTGAAAGAAATTGTTAAAGACACACAACATTTGCATCATCCGTCACAACGTGGTATCATTCTAAATTACCTTTATTTAAACGGAATAAATTGCTTTATATTTAGACAACCAATTCGTTCCTCTGTGTTGACAGAGAAATGTTAGTAAAAAAAATCACTTGAAAAAGGACAAACAATCAATACTGTAAACAATGGACACACAATGAACAAACAATGCACAAATACAAATTTAGCAATCAAGCAGTATCAGCGTAATGAAATAAGTTGTATTAAAAGAAGGATTAGTTAATATTTAATAAGGGGAGAATATTATAGCAGGACAGAATAACACTATTCTTTTGCTGTTTTACATACAGCATCAATTATTTCCAAACAATATACTGTTGATAAAAAAGCTAGGCACACCTTAGCTTCAATTACTGAACAACATCAACCATAAGCCTATGATGTGCACTGTGCATTTTCGTACAGGTGATAATTGATAATTGAAAAACGAATGAGATAATATGAATCGCAATTAAAATCATTCAAATCTCTAGTGAACGACTTCAACAACAAAACAGATTCGTCAACAAGCTTTAACATCCCATGGGTTCAAATAGATATATAGGATAATTATGACCAAAACAGCACTTTTGAAAGCCGTTATAGTTTGTGATTATAAATGTACAAATGTAGTATTTATTCTGAACACAGAAACATCATTTAAAACAGAAATCCTACAGGATTTTCCATTGAATATCAAGCCTTATTGCGATCTAAAACCGCCAGTAAGTACAATTAGTGTTGAGAATTATCTTTAATGAGGCTGTCACGTGGGGTAATTTTCAGTTCGTTCCAATCACATTTCACAGCGCGATGCTTATTTCAAGTGAACTATGCACGCTTTTGAAAACCGGAGCCTGTGGACATATTATGATAATATGAGTGTAGAAATTTAGTCAGTGGATATTGCTTGCTGAGAAAATGGGAGATATTGAATGGGTTCTATCGAAAATATTCTTTTCAATCGGTGGCGGTTGATTTTATGGAAATGCGAGAATTTGTATGCAAGAATCCTTAGAGACAGCTTCTAAAGCGCCTCTCATATTCTTTAATTTGCGAATAAAAGAACAATTTTTCAGAAAATGAATTCTCAGTATGTACTTAATTTTTTTTGTAACGCATGGACTGTAGTAATTCCTAGTCGTCGGAACTAACGTTCCTTTATTGCATGAATATGAAATAATGAGGTTTGATTTAAATAAAATATTTGCCCAGGTTTGTGATTCCGTTGGTGAATGAATAATACTTTGGGAAAAAATGTGATTATAAATGTAGTATTAATTCTGAATACGGAATCTTCATTTAGAACACACTCCTACGGGAATTCCATTGAATTTCAAGCCTTATTGCGATCTCAAACCGCCAGTAAGTACAATTAGTGTCGATACTTATCTTTTTTGAGGCTGTCATGTGGGATATTTTCATTTCATTCTAATCACATATAACAGCGCGATGCTAATTTCAAGTGAACCATTCACGCTATTGAAAACCGGAGCTCAAGAACAAATTATGTTAATATGAGTGAAGAAATAAAATCAGCGGATATTGCTTGCTGGGAAAATGGGAGATTTTGAATGGATTCTATCGAAATTATTCTTTTCAATCGGTGGCGGTAGATTTCATGAAAATGCGAGAATTTGTATTCGAGAATCCTTAGAGACAGCTTCTTAAGCGCCTCTAATATTCTTTAATATGCGATAGAAAGAAAAAAGTCAGAACATAATTAATCGGTATGTACTTTATTTTTGTTGTAACGCATGGGCTGAAGTTATTCGCTCCCGTCGGATCTAACAACCTATATGGCTTTAAGATGAAGGAATGAGGTTTGATTTTAATGAAATATTCGCCTTAAATTTTGACGTTTAGCGAGAATTGCACTTTACAATTCCGATTATATACTTTTGAATTGTTTTATATTTATAAACGACCAGGTAAGATTTTCTTGCAGTATAAAACATTGATGACATATGAAGATTATTCGCTGCGGCTGTAATGTGTTAATCCCATTTCAGCTCATGCACAATGGAAGGATGTCAAAATGTAGTCGTGCCATATATAAATGTATGTGAGTTACCTTAAAGACTTAAAAATGCAATTAAAAAAAGACTGACTTTTCGCATAAAAATCCCAAACTTAGTTACACTTATGCTTAAGGTGCTGTGTAATGTAAAGAACAAGATCTGTTTTTATTGAACACAATTATTATAATACATAAACATTAAAAATGTCGAAAATAATTCAACATCAAACTCTATTAAAAGCTATATTCTCAACATTCCATTATTTCATATATAACACTCACAACTTTTGCAATTACGTAAACATGTTTACAGTTCGTTTCAAACGGTTCGTTAAATAAAACAAAACAAAAACAAGTTGATTGGCTTTTTTCAGAATTCATAGCATGTCATTCAACGTGAATTATGTCAGAAATAGTTTCATTCATTAAAAATTTAAACCTCAAATAACAGGAATTAAGTGGGTTTAAAATGAGGATAAGACAAAATGCTTCAATTGTCTGCAAACAGTAAAATCATATATATTTGTCGGCTTGAAATATCGTGTTTAAAAAAAATTAATGTAACGTTGACACGTAAATAGGTAAATAATTATATTTTTGAAAAAAGTGGATTTGAGTCAGTCATTTCTTTGTGTTTTATTAGTTTATCGTAAATCCGCAAAATCAACGACAATTTACGCCCCACAAATTATAATCAGTTTACAGTATTTGCTGATAAAAAACAGCAATTATTTAGAAAGAACACTCGCATAGGAGACACATACTTTCACCAAGGCGAAACGTTGTCGATGAACAAACAATAAATAATCATTTTTTAAAGAATGAAATTATAATTGGTTCATAAAGCAAAAAATGTGGTTACATACTATCATGTTCGAGTCTGTTATGACAAGGATATAATACATATAATTGTCTGATTATCAAAATGTAAAATTTATTTATGCATTTCATTTAAAGGTCTAAAAAATAAGTAAACAAATAATAATGTTGTTGACAAAAGGAATAATATTAAGTTTATTATCGCATGTATATTTGAAGTTTATCTATTTTCATCATGAAAATACATTGCAAGCGTCGAACACACTATAAATATCAATTTTAGCGCCAATAAACAAACACAACTCATAAGCTTTACTATAAAAACAGCCTTATATTTATTTTATCTTAAGTTTTCAAAGTCAGCCAACTGTGTGTGGCAGTTTACACAAATTAAAAAGAGCATATCAAAGCTAGTAACAAAACTATTAGCTCGTGTTGTCATGATGGTTAATTTATGTTACTAGTTCAAGTGCTAGTACTAGAAGACAAAGTCTGTAGTAGTAGTAGCAGTAGTAGTAGTAGTAGAAGTAGTAGTAGTGGTAGTAGTATTGGTAGTTATTAGTAGTAGTAGTACGTCGTCGTAATAGTCTCGAGTAGTAGTCGTAGTAGTAGTGTAGTATTAGTAGTAGTAGTAGCGTGGTAGTAGTAGTAGTGTCGTAGTATAGTAGTAGTAGTAGTAGTAGTCGTCGTAGTAGTCGTCTTCGTTTCAGCAAGCCGTCTAGTGCCGCCGTCGTCGTAGTCTCGTCGCCTCGTAGCGTACAGTATTCGTAGTATTAGTCGTCGTCAGTAAGTAGTAGTCGTCGTCGTCGTCGCCGTCGTCGTCGTAGTCGTCTCGTCGTCGTCTACGTCGTCGTCGTCGTCGTCGTCGTCGTTGTCGTCGTCGTGCCGTCAGTCGTCGTCGTCGTCTCGTCGTCGTCGTCGTCCGTCGTCTTCGTACTTGTCGCCGTCGTCGTCGTCGTCGTCGTCGTCGTCGCTTCGTGTCGTCGTCTTCGTCGTAGTCGTCGTCGTCTCATCGTCGTCCGATACGTCGTCTCGTAGTAGTAGTAGTAGTAGTCTGTCAATTCTCAACGAGGAACATCGATGGCCTTGTCATTTAACATCGCTTTGATGGAGATTAAAAAGCTCTTTCCTATAAACAAGATCAACTGAAAATTTTTGATATGTATTATTAATAAAGCGTTGCGCATTTATCAGCGTTCGCATTTTTGGAAATGCCTTATAACAAATGTTTTTTAATAGAATCAAAAAAGTGCTGAAATGATACATATGTGTGCACTTTAAATACAATTACAAAACAACGTAAAACTGCTATGAATAGTTGCTATAAAAAATCGACATTCATTTCCGAACCAAGATTAATTGTAACGTCAATTTTACATTTAAAAAAAACAACATACAAACACCAAAGTCTTGTTCATTTTATTTCTTAAATACTAAACATGTTTCGGCCATAGCCTGTATCAGTATTATTAATATAAACATAAACACAGGAATCGACGTCCCCTTTACAGACCAGTGACGTATACGCATCTGTATGTGTGTTTTAGTAAAATCTCATAGTAATTCTATTAACTTATGAAATCCGTTTGTAATAACTGTCTATGCCATAATCCTTGAGAAAATCCATATTTTGTGATTGAAACGGAATAATTGACGACTCCTGTTGAATTATTGTCAGTTAACCTTATTTAGAACACTTTAGTTTTATTACTTTAAAACAACCATTTTCGTAAGTTTTAAAGTCATTTCTTGATGTGAAATGAATGCATTTTTATTACCAAATCGAGGTTTCTTGTCACAGATTTGAAACTTACCTCAAGTAGAATGAAAGGGTATTTGCTTACACTAAATACAGTTTAAAATGTATTATATATCCTTTAATAAGTGAGGACCTACATATTGATGTAGTTTAATATTTTTTTTACACCGAACTAATACATGTATCAAGTTAAAGTTGGAAATGTGAAACCTAAAGTCTAAAACACGTGAAATGTCAACTAGTTAAGGGAAATATAGTTGAGCATCCAAGGAAAATGAAGTTAAAAAAACAACACAACAAAGCACGATACTCTGTCATAGCTTGCCATAACTCCCCTTCGACGTAATCCAAATGCTGACCATGCAAATGTTCACCAGACAGCCGTATCACTTTATATTCTGCATTAAATAAATAAATGCAACGCCTGCAAACAAATATTGTCACCATGGTGACACCGTCCAAACTATGCAACGAATCAAAACAATGAAATGGATATTGTTTAATTTTTTCGTTGATAAATGCATTGTTACTTGCAAATTTTCATAACACATTACAACTTTTATTTTGGAACTGATTGCAAATATTTATGTTTTTTCGTATTCATTTTATTTTCATAAACACTGAAAATAAACCAGAAGAAACACTGGTAAATTTACGAGAACGTAAAGAATATACTTTACTATTAAAGATTATAACTAAAATATTGTTTCTTCAGTAAATATCGAATATTTCAGTAAATACACTATCATTAGGCATAAGGACAAAATATGGCATTTATGAACGATGCACGCCATTATGTAAAAACAAAAATGTAAGGAAAGCTCGATTTGTCAAGCTTTATTTCAACGATTTAAAATTGGCATTTAATTAATTACATCATTGTGTTTAAGAAAACATTTCATTTTATGTTTGAATAATCAATTTCTCCCATGAAGATTGTAGGTTTTTAGGAAGAAAGTGCAATTTAGAGATAACATTTATTTTTAAAGATGTGGTTTTATCGACCTTTACATGAATTGAAATTGTCATGCTTACTATTGAAATTGCATGGCCATACACATGTAAATTATAACTTTGGATAAATGTAAGATGAATGAGTAATTTATCGGACAAAATTTCATACGAAATACACACATGCGGTGGGACTCCAATATAACGACACTTACAAAATCATTTGAACATTTCAAGACATCAATGCATCTAATGCGCGATTTTAACAAACAAACCCACGATGTTTAATTACGCCGGGATGTTTATGTATGATCCGTGTCTAAAACGTAAGCATACACAATCCCCAACTGATTTTGAGCGTCTCTATAAAAAAACAAAACCTTTAATAGAAACGAGAACAATTATGCATAATTGACATTGTAGTTACTTGAAATGGACTTAATGTTTGTATAGACTGTGAATAACCAAAGCAACATTTTTTATACATAATAACATATGCAAGCTGATTTACGTTTTCTTGACTTTATGTGTTATTTCCGACGCTAAAAAGGGCTCGACAAATTATATTATGTGAAAACGTATTCTAAAACTGCAAGAATTTCAAGAAATTATTACACATTTTCTTTCTCCATGTGATCAAGTTACATTTACTTAATATAGTTTTCCGATTTATTATAAAAGGCTCAAAATTGCATGTTTTGTATACATGGAGAATTTTAACACAACACTTATTATAAATGGTAAAATCCCCATTTTTTGTGGGACGTTAATTTTCGTTGAATTTATAGGTTGACTAGCCCACAAATTTTACGACATCGTAAAATGACCGACGTGAACTCTTCGTATTTCAGCAGAATCAGAAAAAAACACAAATTGCACGTGTCCACGAACAAGCATTTTTTTAAACCAAAAAAAATTAAGCAGAAAAAAATGAACGATTTAGGGTAAGTATGATGTTTTCAATGTTTTCCAGAAACACCTGAATCAGAGGGGGTAATCACGTGACAAACAAGATGGCGACGTCCATGCCGAGGCAGGAAATTTTCGTCGCTTTATACCCGGCATAACTTGCAGTATTATGTTTTATTCCACTCACTTAGCCATATTAGGAAGAAAGTTACTGGCTTTATTTCATAGTAATATTCGCTCTATATCTCGACTTTACTCGGTGCGAAATTTTTTAGCGGGATGACCTAATTAGGGCTCCACTAAGAAAATTTGCGGGAAGTAAGTCGAAATATAAAACGAATTCAAATACGAAATAAACGCTTATCACCTTTTTACTGATATGGCTGGAAAGTGAGCGTCATTAAACAAATTAACAAAAGTAATAATGGGTATAAAACGGCGAAAAATGGACGTCGCCATTTTGACTATCACGTGATTACCCCCTCTGAATGGGATGGAAAACAACGGACCCAGTTATCTGCTGGAAATGGTAGAGTTGTTGATCAATATCTCAGAGATCCTGTGAAGGACTGGTTCTTCTAATAAAAAATTGCCATACATTTGGCCTTCTTGTTCAAACACGGTATGACAATAATATATATTTTATCATGATTGTGGTTAGATTGTTTGTATACCATCAATCATGATGAACTACGGTTAAAAGTTCATTTGAAGTGACGAACACACATCAAAATAATAAGGAATAAAACATCCTTCTGAAAATCAAATACAGGATGTATGTGATCTAGTAATATAGCTTTAAATCGGTCGTTTCTATGCTATGTCTTAACATGGAAACTAATTCTTTTGAAATTTACGTTATTAAAAAATGTATCATTTATAAATGTGAGTTACGGAACTTGTCTTTCCGACAAGAAAAAAAAACAAAGTACAAGGTTTCATGCCATAAATTTACGCTCTTTTAAGCACTTCTACATTTAGGTTTTGCAGCTGTTTAAGTGTCAGTCAAAGAGCTATTTGGAGTAAAGCGGTATATTTTTTTATTGCATGGTATTGATAATTCTTTGCTATAAGTTCATGATATAAAGGTACAAGCCTTTCGGTTAAGTGACTGAAATATAACATTACTTGGATTGTAAAAATACAACTATAAACACCACTACCGCAATACACGGTTAATTTACTGATTAATGAGTGTCTTACATTATAAAATTACAATTACGAACACCACTTAACAGACTAACAAACACCACTTCCATGCCCTTCTTTGTGTCAGGCGCTATTACCACGTCTGAGCTCGAAACTTTACGACAAAACGATCAGTAGATCATAAATGCAAAGAAATTCTTCCGAACGCAATTGCACTTTTTTGTTGTTGTCTATAAATGATACCACTGAATACTTTAACAAGACTAATTATCTGCTATTTATATTCAATAACACTGAACGCACGTTCAGTACCAAACCCGCAAATACCACGTATAATGCTCTTACATATAACGAACACAAACATTAAATAGCACGTATACATGACATATATTCATAAGTTCAATAAAACTTACGTACATTTCCAAGAGAGACGATTCGAATAATCTTGTGTAGCTTTATACCGGACTTGCATTAATAATGCCATTTTATTTGTATTTATGAGACACTTTGGTATGTAATCTTTTGATAAAATGTTTTCAAGTATACGGTCAGATTGAAACTTATTCAACGTGGTTCATCAATTTTACAAAAATTAAACAAGGTTTTAACACTCTTATACAAACACACATGCGTAATTGTACGAGCCCATAGGGCGATATTGAAGGGCAAGCTTTTATATCATACATATTGAGGTTGAAGTATAATTCAGCCATATAATATGCTGTCTAAGAAGTTAACATGCACACATGCTTAAGTTAATCGTTTTATGTTACCTCCATTAAGACCGGTTTAAAATAACATTTATAATGCGAATATTGGTTATTAACACAATCAGTACATACCAATAGCGCATTAACACCAATTTGTATTCTTTATATAAATATATGTGTGTGGTCTTCTGATTTTCGTTCGAAAAGTACACATTTTTTAAATTAAATATATGAAATAAATAAATAAATATTTTACACTTAATAAGTTTTACAATATCTAACAGATGAAATATAGAGTTTACGTCAAAGTTGTCTAAAATACATATACAATTTTATCTTAAAGACATTTACAACACTGAATTTTTTCGTAATGTTAAACAATTGAAAAAAAACTGTATTCCTGCGATATACTGAAAAAACCGGCTATGAGAACTTGTTTGATGTGCAAGTCCTTAGTTTTTATTTTTCCAAATCCTTTCTATATTTATCACCGATTTCTCATACGTCGGAAATAAGTTATATATATATATATATATATATATATATATATATATATACATATATATATATATATATATATATATATATATATATATATATATATATATATATAAATATATATATATTACATTGTCTATTTTGATATGTAAATAAAAATATGTTTAAACTTACTATAAATGATAAATACATACTCAAACGGAACTCTTTCAAACGAACACCAATTCAACAAACGTATAAAATTCTCGTTTCATGTCCAGATTCGAGCAGTATTATTTCTTAAGAAGAAGGATTTTTCCAGGAAAAGAAATTGATACTAATAAATCACAAACACATGTTTCGTAGACCACCTCTATTTCCATTCGGGAAACGGGCGCGTTTCAGTCATGTCAGACTTTGCGATGCATAGAGCTGTTTCGTGTTGCTTTCAGTGTATAACATAGGATATTTGATAAAAAAAGCTTCTATGCAATACGAACATAATACATATTAATAAAACAATTTCTTTATAAACGATACCATAATTTGTAATGCGTGTCTTATAAAAAGTATGTATTTATAAATCTGTAACTGTAAAAAATTGTTATAGTCTGTACCTTGTCAAGTTATTTTAAACAACGTTAACATCTTTCCGGAATTGTTAAATTGTTGTTGTTGGTTTTTAAGTATACATTTTTTTAAATAGAATAACGTAAACATATATTTCATCAAGGAACGAAATAAAACTGTACCCAAATGAGATGAATATGAGAAAAAGTAATCACTGTTTTAAACATGTGTGTGCTATTGTGCTATCTAATGTACGGTCTTGTATAACAAAAGGATTTGGGACAAGTGCCTTAATGAAGGACTATCGGTTGAAGACCTGAGTTTCGTTTCTGGGCTTTTAATATTCTATAAACAGTTTCAAGTAAAACACAGAAATCATTATGCACTTAAGTTGCTGCTGCCTTTAACTGAACTAAGTATTGCTTGAAAAAACGTCAACATGTATTGTTAAGCGGACATCAAAGCAGTACCAATTCATAGCATAAGCGAACTGTCTATTAATTGAATTGCACAGTTCGCGTCGGCGTAAAGCGATTTTTTTAAAAGGTCGTGTATTTGCGGAATGCAATTTAGAACGCTGACATCAAAGATATGAAAATGTTTAATCCTTAAAAAAACGGCGATGTTGGTGGATGCGATTAAAAGAGAATTGTATATTGAACGTTACTGATAATAATGCATGTTACATAGAAGAAATGCAGATGCTAAGAGTACAACATGAGAATAAAGCAAACGCTGTTAAATCATTTTATCCCATTTTCAACGCGACATTGACGGTATAACACCTTATGGAATATACTAACCTGTATTCAACCTTGTTGAATATACCTGTCGCGTGTACGGACTACTTTTTACTTTAACACTGAATGATTTTTCATAAAAAAAGTGGAGAAAACTTAAGCTTCAAAATTATATGACCTTCAACCTTTAAATCTAGTCATATGACATAATTTTTCGCCATCCGTATAATGAATCAGCTGATTGATGGCGTCATTAAATGACATACTTATTGTGTCATTTTCCCCCAAAAAAATTGACGATTTATTATAAACGAGACTTATTTCACATGTACATGTACTGTATATAGACATATTTGAATTGTCAATTTATCACATTTTCTTTAATTCGTGTAAAACTAATTCCAAAAGTTTATGTTTTCTTTGCAACAACTGTTTTAAGTCTAAATTTGATTTACTTGAAAACGAAATAGCCATCGCTCTTGAACCCGGCTTACCAGTGAGTTACACTGACAGAGCCAGGTACAGAAATATCTATATCAACAACAACAACGACGTTTTAATAAATGTAAATAAATGAAAAATACTTATCATTCTGATTGTATTGGAATTAGTTTTTAGGGGTAAGTGGTTGCAAATGCATGCATTATTTATCACGCTTCGTTGTTTCAAAGGAATAGGACGCGTGCTATCGATGTACGGGCAAAAACCTAAAAAATATTGTTTGAAAGTCTGTCGAAGATTTATTCGGGTTGACAAACGGACTGGAAATATTGCTTGGTTATCGACCGACTGTGAGTTAACGGCTGAACAGATTTTTGACGTTAACTTTTTTTGAAAGGTTGTCCAATTGTCCATAGAAGGATCAAGGGATGCTTTGGATTAAAGCTGTTTTTGACATTTTTGTGGCCCTCGAAGACAGGTCTATGATAAATTCTAGTTAATGACCTTGTTATGATTCCAATATCAGAGGGTGGGGATTTTTTTTTCATTGCTCTTTGTAAAAAAAAATTCTCATAAAACATGATTTTATATATTTATTTGAATATATTGGGTTCCTTAAAAAAATAAAAAAATAAGAAAATACTATCCTGGGTACGTTACTTCCACCTGTGCTTTTAAGAATGAATTAAAATTATTGTTAATGTAATTAGATCTATTTATGTGGAATGTCACGTTGAAAAAAAAATCAAATGGGATAAATAGAATACTAGGATAAGCGTTGAATACAGAGAAGTTTATGTTGCTCGGCTCGAACACCGAAAGCGCTCGCCAAAGCTCGCGCTCCCGGCGTTCTAAGCCTCGCAGCATAAACTTTTCTGTATTCAACGCTAACCTAGTATTCTCTATATATTTGTCCCTTTAAACTTTTCCTTGTTTAAACCAAATGAATTCTTCGTGGACACGTAAAATCGTGGATTTCTAGTTTTTGAAAAATTGAGGAATATGCTTCGGTCATTTTCCGATGTGTCACGATGTGTTTCTGTTAAATTCGCAGATTGGTCAATCCACGAAATCAACTTAAAATAATGCCCCACGAATAACAATGATTTCACAGAATTTACACTAGTCATCACACGATGCATCAATATGAGAGGACGAACTTAAAACAAGAAAAAGAGGCCTTTAAACGCATTGATTATTAATCGGAAACATTTTAGGCCAAGTGTATTAGAACTTTGAAATGGCCCGCCCATACATAATACTCAGTACCTTACATGTATTCTGTCAATAAATGTATTCACTAACAGAATCTGAGGAAAACAAATTTGTGGGTAGTTTATAAAATGCCAATTATATGTTGACGTGTATTTTCTTAAGGACCGTTTGCAGTGTTGTAATTATTGATATTATTATACTAAACAAGTGTATTTTATTCTACATCACTAATGCGCACATACTGAGAAGATTTTTAAGATTGTAAAATAACTAATTATATCTTATTTGAAAACAAATGAGGACAAACAAAGGGGAAAATGCATGCTTTTACATCGTTGTTATGCTCGTTATTGCCTGAACAGGATGATACACAAACACTCTCTACCGGTTCGCGGTTTAAACTGTAGGCTTTTATGGTTTAATTTATATGATAAATTAGTGCATAAAGTAAATCTTATGATGCGAAATATGCCATTTAATAATTGGTTGACATGAAAGACTGTTTGCATTAGTAATTATTTATCTTCTTCTATCAGATATAGTAAATGTATGCACATTTATGAGATTCGAAATTCAATAGACCTTTTTTTGTATTCGAACCTGAGTTTATTACAAGAACTGGCTCTTATATACTGTATTTATGATTTTGATGGTTTATCTTTTGCTATAAGGGAAGGGCATATGTGAATGGCGATAGCCAGACTGAAACAGTTTTGGTAGGCATATATGATATATCGTCTCTGTTTTAAGAGTAACATACACTTGACAACACTGAGGTTAAATAAGGTACAACATCAATCTATTACAACCATACAATTCCTGACATTGTAACCTGTACATGGGCCGGATAGAAAACAGTCGTTTCGATATATGATGTGAAGATTCACGATTAATGAACACAAGTAAATTCTAAAAAGAAGCATCTCTCATCATCTCTAAACTTGTAATTTGCATGACGTTCATTAAATTCATTTTATTGTTATTCATTCTCTAGTTGAAAGCTGATTACGAGAGGTTTGTTTGTATTAGGATTTAAATGGGCCATGCTCTTTGAAAATGGGTTCTTATGCATGTGCGTATGGTGTCTTCCAAGATTAGCCTATGCGGTTCCTACAGGCTTATTAGGGACGACACTTTCCGCCTAAACTGGATTTTTGATAAGAAGTTACATTCTTTAAACAGAAAATATCACAAAAGCGGAACGTGTCGTCCCTGATAAGCCTGTGCAGGCTGCACATGCTAATCTGGGACGACATTTTACGAACATACATTAAACCCCTTTTTCACAGAGCATTGCCCAAATGTTTGTGCTCCTTTGGGTGTGTTTACCGGATGATGGTTCAGGTTGCTTATAGAAGTTCGCGCACTTATGATCTGAAAGTGATCTAAATAGCCGATAATTGAATTAGATACAAAAACTGCGAGTTCATTTAATTAAGAACGTTCTCCTTAAAGATTAGAATATGGTGAGGTTAATTAAAACATGGTTATTTGATTAACCTCACACACACTATATATGTTTTCTCCTAAAAATACTAATTTTCTTCATTAACTCAACTCCGTGAACGAGGTTCATCGAAAAAATGCAAATGGGGACAAATAAGGCATCATGTCTTTAATTCCAGCATCTGATTGAGTTTTGTCTTCGGTCTTCACAGTGGTGTCCAAGTGACATGGAACAAGGGTATCATCCAATACAAAAAAGCAAAATGCTGTTAGTAATGTTGCATAAATTGCCATTAGCTAACTAGAAATGGCGCGGCAGTGGCCGACGCGTATCCCCACGCCGCATGTTTTAGTAAAATTAGTGAAAATCTCTGACCCGGCCCCACCCCAACCCCAATTTCTTTTGACCAAGGGGTCAGATCAGAATTCCAAATAGTGCAATATCGCACATATGCTCATAAATACCATGTGTGTAAGTTTCAAGGTTCTAGTGCTAATAGTGTAGGAGGAGATAGTGGCCAGGACGGACGGATGGACGGACTGACAGACGGCGGAGATAAGAACATAACCCCCATGCTTTTCGAAAAGCGTGGTGATTATTAACACAGGTAAGTTTGTTTCTATAATAAGAGTTTTGCCTATTATTACGGAAGCTGATGCTAATTTTTACATGAACAAACTTTTTGAATCATGTTCGTATATGTTTAGTACCACGGAAAAGTGTATATAACAAACTCAATCCAGTGACTATATGCAAAGTAAATTTGCTACCGAATTTGTAATAAATTGGTAAATGTCCATACATCACTTACAACATACACAATTGTCTGTTTAACATTGTAAACATCAAACAATTGTCATCGCTAGTAATTACTCAAACTTCAATTGATTGTTTTTTAATTATTTCCATATTAAAACAAACAAACAATGAACACCAAATATTACTAACACACTAATTTAATTGAATGTAATTTACACAGTAAATATGTAAATGTTTTACCAATAAAGAGAGTAAGAATGATCAATTGAGCCTTGTTCTGAGAAAACTGGTCTTAATGCATGTGCGTAAAGTGTCATCCAAGATTAGCCTGTGCAGTCCGCACTGGCAAATCAGGGACGATACTTTCCGCCTAAGTTTGATTTTCGGTAAGAGGGGACTTTACTGAAAATAAAAATAGCATAAAAGCGGAAAGTGTCGTCCCTGATTAGCCTCTGCGGACTGCACAGGCTAATCTGGAACGACACTTGACGCATATGAATTATGCCCCGTTTTCTCAGAACGGGTCTCAATTGCTGTCATCTGGTGTCTTTTTTGTCTGAATTTTACAATATGTAGCGCAATAGGGCTGGTAACCGTTAAGAAAAGTGAACATCGGTTCAAAATAACATAAAATGGTTCGCCGTGTGTCGCTGGATCATGTTTAGATATTGTTAGCTACTTTGAACAGGGTTTGTGGTGTAATTCTTGTTTTGTTTTTAATATAAATCGGAATGTTTAAATTTTTAAGCGTCTTAAGCAATTTATGCCTAGCGTCTAGAATAAAGGTCATTGCAAACAGCGTAGACCCAGATGAGAAGCCGCATGATGGTCTGTTTGCTTACAGGAATTTCTGTAAGTAATACGGGCAAAAGCCCAGGAAGCGGGCGTTGACCGTTCATACATATGGAAATTTAGACATAAAATTACATAAGAATACCACATAGGGATACGTCTAAAAAAAATTGCCACGTGACATATATTTTCGCGATGCTATTTATGACCTTGAACAAACAAAAAAAATTGACATGCTAAATCACATGTAAATTCATACCTCAGGAAAAATTATATCAATGACATCATAATTGTGTAGCGAATCGCACTAAATATTCTCGCATTATTTGTTTTTCTTCGCAACCGTTCCAGATTTAAGTCATTACTCATTTATCTCCCCTGAATATTCATCTTCATTGGGTATAAGCCGAAAACTGGTTCACTACATATAGTGACAGTCTTTACCAAACACAATTTACGTGAACATAATCCGTCTTAAATATATTGCCGATTCTCAGATTTCTGTCGAATGTATTTGCTTTGATCTTTTCGATATCTTATTGTTATTATTATCCTGACAAATTACAAACGCTTGTTAAAAAAAATATTTGTTTGAAACATTATAGTTGGCATCTCTATTCTTCCAGTATTCTCGCGATATTACAATAACGACACCCTACTGTTTATTTGTCAGAATTCGTGACGCATTTTCCATTCGCTCTCAGAAAGATGTTTTACGTGTGATCATGAGCAATATTCTGGTATGTTGTCGTTGTTATCCATCAGAAACACATTTATTCACAATAATTAAAGATATTCTGATCTAACTTTTAAGTCTTTTAGCTTTAATTTTTAACGTATTTAAACCTTGTCTGCTCGCACTTTACCGATATCCCGAAAGGTTACATATCACTATTATAAGTTTAGGCCTAAAACCACAAAATCCGATACCGATGGATTTTCGTACGACAATCTTACGTAAAAAATCTTCCAAATCTTCCAGATTCGAAATCAGCATAAAACAAGACATTTATAAATTGTCTGCATTATTGATCAAATTCTAAGATATTTGTTGGTTTTCCGTTTGTAGAAGCTGTTCTTCCAAGGCAAGAGCTGGGCATCACACAAGCCATTCTATCCAGCAAAACTGACAGTTTTGGTTTACAGAAATCAACAAAGGAGGGATTCCTGAACTATCAAAATTTCCAAGCTATACACACAGTTATTATCTGTGGTGATCTTTATTGGTTCTGTTGGTTTACTCGGATGGAACATGTGTGAACTTTTATAGAACTTTGAAAAGTCTATATCTGACTATCTATTAACAAAAATCAGCTATGGTATAATGAGATCAGATGTGCAAACAATGTCAAAGATTTGTTAAATTAACAATTTGAAGGCAATTATGCTGAAAAAATATAAAGTTCCCATGCAAATTTAGTCTGTATATCGACAAGTGTCTGCCAATAAATGTCAAACTTGTATATACAAAACTTACCACAAGTATGTAAAAGCACTAAGTACCTGTTGTGATCATTTTTAGTAAGATAGTGAAATTCAAAACAGTAGCAAATAGCTTGTTTAGTAAATGCATAATGCAATTAATATGATTTCCTTTCTATTGTGTAATGAATAAATTGGTTGTTACTTGTTAATCCATGATAAATGTTATATGGCTAGTACAAAACCAGCATTGATATCTTTGTAAAAAGGAATAAAAATAACACCACTTTGTAATTTCATATACGTTAATATTCTTGTACTGCAGGTTGATGAAAGTGTTTTAATATTACTTATCTTGTAACTAATTAACTATTATTTTATGTGCAAATAAATAATGTGAAGTGTTTGTATCTCCACACATTACCACATAGCTTTTTATATATGTACCGTGTTATGTGTTTTAACAAAATATGGATGATATAACATTATGCATTCTAAAATTTTCATTCGAATGTATGCAGTTTAGACTGTGATTTAAGATTTGCTACAAAATGGCTATTTTTTTAGTGGCGACAAAATTTAAACTATTTAACACTAGTTTGCAAAAGAAAATAAGAAACCTGCAAGATACCCGTATTTATCAAATATTTTAAATGCGAAACAAGTAGGTTGTTACAATGTATGCTGTTACACATAATTATACATTGATACAAAATAAGAAGACAATCAGCGGTGTTCCCAACAGTAGAAATCATTCCTATGATGAAGTCATTGGTATACAGACGAAAGCTCCATGTATGGCTTTCAATACGTAGTGTGTGTTATTTGAAAATCTAAAACTTATTGGATTAAAAAAAAAATCCTGTCAAATTTGTCAATCAAAATTGATTTGACACATCACATATGATTTTGATTACCTGAAAACATGGCGGCAATTTTGATTATTTACGATTACACAACATATTTTTTACCAATTTAGCAGCCAGGATAGCGTTGTATCAATGTATAGCGCGCACCAGCTTTTTAATTTGAATTTTGGAGGTAAAACACGGTGAGCTATACGTGGAAACCTACGGTATGTTAAAGCAGTGTACTGTATGCTAAATGCAACTGCTTCAGCAAGCTGTCAAGTTGAATTGAGACATTTAATTAAACAAACTGTTTCCTGGGTTGGACCAGTACTTAGTGTCTTTATGACGTACCATGACGTCGAAAGTCTACAAGACCTACTAGGTAGAACGAGAAAAGTACTTCGACGTACAATTTTCACCGACCCTTGAGTGTTAGCCAATCAGAAGATACCTTACATCTGTTGCTTTTAGAGATATTTGACATTGAACATTAATATTATTTATACCAAATTATGCGACTATCGAACGCTTACTCATAGATATTGTGCGTATTTATTTAACATTATTATTATTATAATTTATACCAAATTATGCGACTATCGACTGCTAACTCATAGATATTGTGCGTATTTATTGCCCTGGCGTGGCGGAATTAACCTCTGAATTATGCAAGTTATGGTTATCACAAAAAACAACCAACGGGGAGGTTATTATACATTATTTATCCCGTTAATAATTGGTAACTGTTTGGTTACCTTTGGGAATTTCCTACACAGTAATGCGCTGGACGGTCGTGATACCCCGCCCCGCATGCTCAATAAATACTCACAATATGCTGAATAATTTTAATTTTTAAAGGTAACAATGGAATCTTCTTCAAATTTGTATATAATCTATTTCAAAGCATTAAATACTTGAAACTTGTGTTTTTGTTTGCCATTCTGATATTTGTATTCATTTTGTCCTCAATTAAAAAAGAGATTTTAAACATTTATTATGAATAAATCTGAAGGAAAAGCGGCTCAAGAGACAAATGTTTTGATTGGCTGTTCAGAAATGTGTACGTCGAAGTACCCACATGTATGTCGAAGTACAAATTGTACTCTCACGTACAAATATATAATTCGAAGTGTATTTTATATTTGTATGTCGACGTACAATTATTGTACTTCGACGTACATTTCTCTTTTTGCCTTGTAGGTCTTCTTGACTTTCAACCCAAATGGTACGCCATAGTATGTTTTTAGGGTTATCATAAGAATGCTCCCACTTAAGGGATCAATACAGAAACCTCCCAGTGACTTAGTCAGTTAGCAGACACCCCATCCACTATACCACAGCCACCGAACCAGCTTTAAATTACTGTGACTAGAAAACAAAAAAATATAAGATGCTAGATCTTTAAGCTAAGAACATGTAACTCGTTTTAAGATTGTTTTTTTTGGATGTGTTACTTAATTATTGCAACAATTATAATATTTTGAACACAATCATGTCCATATATTTATTGTAAATACATGGTTATAAAAAAGTTAAAAAGCTTTTGCCCGTAAATTAGGTAGCACCTATAATCATATTATTCTAAATATAGAAATACATATACTAGACATCCCTCATTTAGAAAATAAATTGGTCCAATTTAGAAGAATGGGAGAGTCCATTAGGCATAAATGGGTTAAGGTTATGGACTCCGCATGGAAGAAAATGGTTTATTGGACTTTAAATTATTACAGTCGATAAGCCAAAAGTATATACTCAATGCGCTATTTTAGCCATTGTTGTTTCATTTAATACGTTTATTTATATTATTGCGGGACATAACAGCTTATACAAACACTTATTGGATATCAATTCAACGAAAAACCTTTATGCAGTGTTTTTGAAAAGTTAAATATATCTCTGTAACGAACAGTGTGCACATATTTCTCTTTTTTCCTGTCCAACCTGTTATTGGCAACACAAGTCTTATCACGCTATTGGCGTGTGGATTGTATTTTCGGCCTCCGACAACCACCGACCACAACCGACCACCTCCGACCACCTCCGACCACCTTCGACCACAACCGACCGAACGTTCGCTGCTGACGCGATACCAACACGGCGCATTCCTACGGAATACCGCTAGTTACACTTTAAAATCCAGAGGGCGGTTATGCGATAGTGCGATAGTAAGATGGCAATAATGCGATAGGACGATGGCTACAATGCGATAATACGATGGCGACAACGCGATAGTACGATGGCGACCATGTGACAGTACAATGGCGACAATGCGACAACGCGATAGAACGATGGCGATAATGCGACAGTCATATTGTACTGTCGCCATCGTATCATCGCATTGTCCCCATCGTACTATATCATTGTCGCAATCTTACTATCGCGTTGTCGTACTGTCGTCATCGTATTATCTCATCGTCGCCATCGTACTTTCGCACTATTGCCATCGTACTGTCGCATTGTCGTTATCGTATTATCGCACTATCGCATTGTCGCATTGTCGCCATCGTACTATCGCACTGTCACCATCGTATTGTCGCACTTTCGCCATCGTACTATCGCATTGTAGCCACCGTACTATCGCGTTGTCGCAATCGTATTATCGCATTGTCGCCATCGCAATAACGCGTTGTCGCCATCGTACTGTCGCATTGTCGCCATCGTACTATCGCACTATCGTATTGTCGCCCTCTGCATTGTAATTTGTAACCACGATTGCACTAACGATATTCCGTACCTTCCAACTTAACTTATTACTTTCCGTGTTCCTGAAAATACAAAACGTTCACGCTCATAGGAAAAGAAAGGCATCTAATAAAGCTGAAATATGTGACAGCTGTCAATATCACCAGTTCATGGGGTTTGTTCTTTGAATTAACGCGTCAATATCAGAATGCTGTGCTTCAATGTTTCCACTACTAGTTTTCAGTTATTGTATCATTCGTGTCCATTGTAAAAATTCTATAATGTGTACCATACGCACATGAATGATGGCTTTCTGCGTATATATCAAATTCATTTCACATTCGAATGACCTTAAATCTGATATCTTCATAACGAATTGTTGCAGTCTGTTTTTAAGTAAATCGGAGTAACGGAGTGTTACAGTCTCTTTAAATGTATGTTATAGACTTAATATAGCATATCATTGTATCGCTAAAGCTGTTAGAGATTATCTACTCGTGTGTGTGTTGTGTGATTTCCTGGGCTGAATGTAAGATATGGAATACCTTAAAACAAATGCTGTTCATTGACCGTTCTAAGGCGGTGACACAACGTTTAATACGTGTTATACGTTTAATAACGTATTGTATGTATTTTGTTGTTTACTTTTTGCAGTTGGTCAGGGGCGGACTGCACAAGCCAATCAGGGACGATAATACGTTCATTTTATACATATATATGTAAAACTCCAGCTGCTGGAGCATTATTGCAGTTTTATTATATACAATGCGTTGGTTCTTTATATGAGGCATTTGACCAATTGCCAAAACAGAACGAAACAACACAATACGAAGCAACATACACGCATAGAATAATAAAACTGGGGTCACCGCCTTGGAATGGTCAATTCAAAGCATTGGTGGTTAACACCGGTTTAAACATGTGTTCATGCATTGATCCTAGTTTTACCAGAAAAAGGCTCGATTGTTGGTGCTAGAATATATGTTATAAAGAAGTGAAACTCCAGCTGCTGGAGCAGTATTGAATTCTTATTATAAACAATTAGTTGGTCCTTTATTTATGGCAAGTGACCGATTGCCCAAACAGTACAAAACAGCACAAATCAGCACAATACAAAACAACATAAATACATATACATGTAAGAATATAGCTGGGGTCACCGCCTTGGAACGGTCGATGCAAAGCATTGGGGGTTTAAACCGGCTTTAGAGCGCTCAACCTCACACTTGGCCGAGCAATATTCATGATACATTTAAGTGTAGATTAAATTTAACCTCATAGCATTGTAACTCAAATTAAACAATAATAAAAAGGAATTAAAACGCATTCACTTTAATTACCATTAAATTACTCAATGGTGGGAAAGATACCAGAGCAACAGAGTTACAACTGTTTGAGGAACGATTAAATTAAACTACGAACAAGTGTCAACTACATTCCTTCTTTAAAGAAAAAGATTGAAGAATATAGCGTCATAAAGTTAATATTTCAGATTATCATCGCTCAAATAAAGGACGAAGCAGCAATAATGGATGTAAAAAATCCATATTGCATAGCTTGGTTGTTTATGTGACTGCTAAAAAAGAAATAAAACAAGAAACGCCTGTCAGAGAGAAAATGTAATTAAAATTGAACGCTTTAAACTCAATGACCTTTGCATGTAGATTAAAACAGTTAAAGTATGTGGTATGAAGCAATATAAACGCGATGACGTCTCAAAAATCAATGTAGCCGGGTACAGAGAAAGAGTATCGTATGACGTAATTGATAAGCGAAGACACGATGACGTGTACTCAATCCAGGGGCAGTACTGTAACATAAAAATAAAAATATTAAAGGGGCGGTACTGTAAAATTGAATTACCAATAAAACCAGCTTAGGTGATAAAATATTTAAGAATCAAACGTATAAAATGGTAATTCCGTTAATTATTCCAAATTTTAAGAGAAGAAAGATATAGTATATCGAAAACCAACAAGCACGTGTTTTAAGTACGTTAACATCATATCCTTTTGATAAAATGAGTTTATTTAATTGAAAAGTTTAATATAAACATTTTCTTTAAGATATTTTAATTTGCGAACAAGCTTCAAAACATCCCCATAAAATGATGGTTGGGAAATTCAAAGAAGCACTTTCTGTTCCTAGATTTCACGAGAAAGTTATAAGCATTCGTGTTCCAGTAAATAGGGCAATACAATCGTATACAGAGCTAAGAATTTTATTTAATATACCTGCCAAATGTGATAAATCTCACTATTGAATCTGATCAAGCGCTTGTAAAAACGTGAAAAACGAACATATACATGTCACTTTAAATAAGTATGTTTTTATCTTCGAATAATTTCTGTTACACGTTTTAGCTTTGATTTTAAGACTTTTCCATAGAGATATTTTGCAAACAATCAAAACTATCCAGCTAGTCTACATTGGAGTTTCCTTTATAATTCAAACGCCAGAAATAAAACGATTAAAAGAATTAACAACGTTAATTTAAAGTCAGAGACAAAAGTCCACATGTAAATGATCTCATTTTTAATTGCAGAATATAAGTTTCCATTTGATTTGCGATAGTGGAAATTATATTCTAGGTACATGTCATCGTTGTTACTATTATTAACTAATATTTGAATTCACTTGATACACTCTGTTAAAAAGTTGAAATCGAGATATATCCACAACATACCAAGAGGAATTTATTTTGCTCTTTAGAATTACACTGTGCATTAACATTAAAAATTATTTGAGTTAATGATGGCATGAACGCCCAGCATAACGATACATCATGTAGCAAACACTTTAAAGAAATATATGACCTTCAGTTGGCATTGTAATCTACCCGTAAAATTGTCTTCTTGTTTATCTAATTACAAAAGTATACATGTATACGAAGTCATTGATTTTCAGTTACAACTGTCCTGCAAGTCAAAGTTTTTCAGCAGCCGAATCATAATATAAATATTACATGTCTGACAGGGTGACAGTGCATTTGTCGACTTGAGGAAATACTGTCAACCGAGTCGAAGCCGAGGTTGACAATATTTTTCCGAAAGTTGACAAATTTACTGTCAACCTGTCATATTTATTTTATTTTACTGAGAAAAACTATTCAAACATTAACAATTAATATGAACCATGAACAATTTTAATATTGGTCTTCTGTTTACAACGGAAATGCAAACCTGCGTAATGTGCATGCGCGAATGAGACAGTATAAATTAATTTTTAACTAATCCGCACGTGATTGCTAAGGTAGCGGGCGACATTAACTTTTAGCGGGCGACAGTATTTTTGGACAGTACATTTTTTCACAATGGGTCTGACAGTATTTCTATGTCACAATGGCCTATAGGGGTTTAGCATTGTGAATAACAGTGAGGTATAATAAAATCTTTTGTTCGATAAACGCATGTCCGGAAAGTAAAAACATAAAGTCTTACGCATAGAAATGACGACATAAAAGCGTTTGCTATGATTTGTGTGGCCTTTTAACACTGAGCATGTACGTTTGAGTTAGTAGGTGTTAATAACCGTTCAAAATATATCCGATTCAAATAGACATAAAACGTGGTAACATGCAAAAAAAAATATATAAACTATATTAACAGGAAAATTGACTTCATTCGAAACTGCTCATAACTACTTAAATTACAGTCACCCATCTGCAAAGTAACTTTGCAGCAATCTTTAAAGCAATGCACAAATCGAAATAAGTTCTGAAAGGGTTTCGCGGCCGCCACGATTTCTCTCCAAACAAAGCCGAAGTCTCTTGTTTCATAACATTTTACCAGACTATTTTCTTGTATAACGTAATGTTACCTTTTAGTAAATTAGGTCAAAATATTAAAGACTATTAGCGATCTTCGCAAGTGATAACGATAAAATGAATAACGGATGTACTCGGTAATGATATTCGGTTTTTAGGTTTGACGACCATTATGTTAGGGCTTAACTTAATAATGAGTTTAGTAATCCATAGCGGCTCCGCATACCTTTAGTTTATTATGTTTAAAGCGAGGGTATACGATTTTTTTCAAATATTTATTAATTAATATAAAATTTCTACAAAACATATTAAACATATATTTTAATATGAATTAAAACAAAAGGTTAGAAGAACATGTGTTGAACAATGCGAAATAAGCCATATATTAATTCTGAAATCGAAAATGTTTGTACAGTCGAATTCGCCAACATGTAAATCATGCATTACGATGTGAATCTAAATTTAGTTTAGCGGTTCATTTTACATTCCTGCAACGATATCTATTCATACGACACACGAACACTTACTAAAAAGACGAATGCTTCGGTTATTGTAGGAAAATATGTACGAAATATCTTCGTCACAATCGGCTCGGTGCGCTAATTTCTCTTTGCTGCATTTTATGAAATTCGTCTTCAATGTATAATTGTTCTTGCCTATTTTGTGTTATTGTAACATATTTTATCAATATATAACAATTTAACACATTTAAAAATCGTATAATCTCGCTTTAATCAATGAAGGTAAGCTGAATATTATATCTTTTACTTACAATGCTATGAAGTTTGCTTATGAAATACACTTTGATGGATACATATGTTAAAGTTAGAATTAATGCGTTAACAAAATACATACTATTTTTTCAATTTATTGGCCATATGTTTGGTCGATAAATCCTTTCGTATTCGGGAGACTACCTACGCAATTGTACAGTTTTCTTGGTAAGTAATCATTACGAATCTTCAGTTGCATTAACCGTTTAGCTACATATTCAACTTGCTTTTGAACGTAATAAAATGTATATTTGATTAATAATTCGTTAGCATTTACATTTGCAATGATCTAAAGAGCAATATATGCCACAAACGTGTGGAAGCATACACGTTTATTAAAACATCACAAGCGATTTTCTTCGACCCTAATACGTACCTGCAAAGATCTAACGATGAAATAATCCGATTCTGCGAAAACAACTCTCAAGGTTCCTTTCATCTTCAAAAGCATCAAATAAGAATAAATCAAATCAGGAAATAATGCCACATGTTGTCCGCGACGGGCTTTGATTGACGTTAGTATCAATCGACATGCCATGCCAATCTGTCTTGCAATCCTTGGAAATAAATACCTTCATGAACGGCCTGCAACAGTGGCGCTTTCCGGTCAGTAAAACTATGAAGCGATTTGACGGGTTTGTGCCGTTGACCTGAATTCATTTTAATGACTGAATTTTGGAATATTGTATGCACTCGTAAAAGGATTAACAAATATTTGCCACTGTGAACGATATAGTACATAACATACTGTGTAAGCTCGCCTAAAGATATATTTATTATAACAAAATACATCACCTACTCCAGCAAACTGACATAATCAATTTAAAATACGATTTATCTATAAAAAAATGTAGATTGAATTGTTTACTGTTGATGTATTGGTAACATATGTGTACATTTGAAAATGTTTGTCGGAGAAAAAACGGTACTTGATTGGTTATACATCATTACACGCTGAGCCATCTGAGAATGGTATTTCACTATTGGTCATTTGTGCCACGTGACTATTTGGTACTATTTATAGTATAAAATTCAAACTGTATTGATGTTTGTATGGTTGTGTACTTGGCTGCGCATTTGCCAGGTGGTGTTAACAATTTGATTATCGCATAATTACAGTAATGCAGATATGGGACCCTAAACAAATGAGCATGTGTTGCGCTCCGGGTCCTCAAGGATATAATATTATGTACTACAGTCTTAACTAAACAACTTTGTTGACAAATGAAACATGTCAATCAAAAGCATATTCGAGCGAATTGAAGGATATTTCAATGGAAAGCATTTTTATGATCCCTATTTTTCGTTTTGGTAACATTCGTTAGGCCATTATATTGCCACTGTGTTTCCTCCCCTTTGAACGTAACAAACCCACACGTGCACAATACCGTATGGAATACAAAATGATAAAAACACTATAATTTATTGTGCAATTCATTAAAAAATTACAACACTTATTATTTGGTTGATTTGACATATTGTTCAGGGTTATTTTTTGTATAGCTATGTTTATGCATACTTTGAATTTGGAAAGAAACACAGGCTAATCAGGGACGACTATTTCCGCCTAACCTGGATTATTTGCTAAGAAAAAAACGAAACAAAAAGTACCATAAAAGCGGACTGCACACGCTTATCTGGGACACACAAAGCAGTAAGCCTGGTTTTCACAAAACGCGGCTCATTTACAGCACAATGAACCGCCATTAACTAGTTAAATTGTGAAATAGAAATCTACCCTGTTGTATTTTAAAACATTGTAATACTATGCTGCATATATGACTGTACGAGTCTATTTGCTTGAAAACAAGTTTCTTTTATTTAATCAGGCTGCGACTGATTCTTGCATAAACTATATTGGTGTTGAAACAATTAATAATTTATAAAATGATCTTCTTATCACACGGTACTGGACATAACGTAATCTCGACGCGCTCAAAGGGAGCAAACAAATGTGTATGTGTGTGTTTCCAAAACAAATAAATTAGTAAATTACAACTCATCCCCGGCTTATAGATCGCATTAAAGCCGATCAATGGCGGTTTCAAATGGTAAGATTTATTTACCACGAACACTTACAAGTACGATTTTGTTTTCTGTTTTTGACCTAAAATCTAACGCAATCATGATTTCTCATTATCGTAGTTTGTGGCATTTGTGAATTCGTCAAGCCGACCGTTTTGAACGCCAAACTTCTGTCTTTTTGCCATATTAAAACCATAACCATATCATGAATGTTGCAACTCACTTCAGATCTTAACTTTTCGGTTAGCGTGACGAATGTAATCGATATTCTATTATGTAACCCTTGCAGATATGTTTTGGTAACTGTATTTCATAACCATTTGTTTTAACCGACTGAAATGACAAGGATGGGCATTTTACCATGTTTGATGTGTTAAATAAGCAAGGCAAATGTAATAAAATAGAACATTTAATAGCGAAATGTTGTCACCAATATTCCAAGAAACAACGTGTAAGGGTCTAAATGCATTAAATGATTATAAATGTCTTAGAAATCAATATTTAAAGTATTATATATAATAACAATTTATTATAGTATGCACATTGATCATACGCAGAAACATAACTGTTCATATTTAAAAAAAAACTTCGTCAAAAATCTAATCAAATCTGCTTAAAATCCATGTGGTAAACACAAGAAGCTAATTAATGACTGCTTGTTCATACATTTATTAATGCGCAAATACACCGTCACGTGATTGTAAATAATGAAGTAAAACAATATCAAAACACTATTGTAACAGTGATTCCGGGGATAAACAAAAGAGATACACAAAAACATTCCGATTTTTTCCTGAAATAATGCGGCGTGTAATAAACACTCAGAACTTTGCGTGCAGTGTTCAATGTCGCAATATTGTGGTTTGTCAACACGTTCTGTATAGTTTCTAAAGATAATAAGCATCAGCTATAAATTGTGTTAAACAATTAAGTTAACCAACTGTTTAATACAGCGCTCCCTTAAGCAAACGTTTTTTTAGTTTCAAGTGCAAAACTTTACATACCCACTTGCACATGTTGATATACATTTAAATTCTTAGTTACTGATGATCTCACAGTCACACATTAATAAGAAAACTGAATTGTGCTATTGATTAATTATCGATTAAAGTTCCACGTGATTGTCTGGGATATACACCAATGTATGAAACACAAAACAGCTTTTACGTTCATTAATGTGACCACTTAAAGTAATTCCCATAAACAATTGACTGTTCAATCGTTATTGCTATACTTAATATGCATTTGGTGTTTCGGTTAACCCATTTATGCTTAGCGTCTAGAAAAAAGGCATTGGCAAAGAGCGTAGACCCAGATGAGACGCCGCATGATGCGGCGTCTCATTAGTGTCTGCGCTGTTTGCTTAAAGGAATTTCTGGAAAAAATATTATAAATATAGAAATAAATATACTATACATCCCTAATTTTGGAAATAAATTGATCCAATTTAGAAGGATGTGAGAGACCACTAGGAATAAATGGGTTAAAGAGTATGCAGCCTCTTCTTAACTCATAAGTAATACAATATGAATGCACAGTTCTTATGAATTCGACATCAACAACAGATGCACATAACACGGGCTCCACATCTCGCGTTATGAATTGTGCACGAATCGAAAGACTAAATGTACTTTTGAAATGCATGTCTAAAAGAAATACTAGCGATGAATATGTCGCAATTACCCTGCACATGAATAACTTATGAGGGAAAATAAATACGCGATTATATTTAAATGTCATCGTGGTCTAAATACTGTGCAAGATGACGTGAAAACAACAATTTTTATTTTTGTTGTATTGCATTTGCCGCAGAAAGATGTAAGAGTATTTTTTGCTGCTTAAAATTATATAATTCATAATGAAATTTTAATATAATTAAGTTTATATCCTTTATGTATTTGGGAAGAAGGTAATTTGATTTGCAATGATTTGATGTTATGAATTATTTTGTGTGATTAACCCAGTGCACAGTGTACGATTGAGCATGCAATTGTAATCATATATGTATGAATCAACTATGTTTGAAATGTCAAATGGTGTATATGAATTAAATAATTTGCCTTTAATAAAACACAAGCGGCTTGTGGAAAAGTTGAGTGACATAGCAAACGATGCAACACTGGACACTCCATTAAAAGGGAAATTAGTTTCCTTATCTACTACTTTTCTACCAGGGAACACACTCTTAACCATTAAAAGCGTGTACATGTTTACAACTTGACTTCCCACTTTGCAACGTTTAGTGTTAAAAATTCTGTAGTAAATATTATGAAAACAAAATACGAATACGCCCAAAGAGTGTTTTTGTTTCAATTCTGTTAAATATATATCACATGATATGAGCATGATACAACCGTTTAGATCAACAAATCTTTGTCTGATTGACATGTTTGTAAAAGTGTGCATCCATGTTTGTTTAGTAAAGCTAATAAGAAGTTATAATAGACAATAATTAGTATACATATGATTACAACAAATAAAAAAATCGTACTTTCTCTTAAGTTATAATATTATATTGAATGCTTTAGATACTAATTGCAACAAGCCAATTCGTTTAATTGATATCCCCTGCACAATATAATTTGTTAATACATGGGCGCACATCCCTTGATATACGGTATACTTATAAAAATATAACGTGTATGGTAATTTATTTTATGAATGGCTATTCTCCTCATTGATATCTAAACACCCACGAAGTTTCATGTTGAAATCGTGTAGCGTATATGAGATATAGCTTCAGTCACGGACGCCATTAAATTGTAATCCCTTGTGTGTGGGATAATTACACACACCTGACATCAAGACGTTAAGACTCATTACAGTTTATACGGAAATTAAGGTTCAAATTAACGTTTATATAAGGTTTGCTTGGTACAGAGTGAATTGCAAGGAAGGTTTGCTTGGTACAGAGTGAATTGCAAGGAAGGTTTGCTTGGTACAGAGTGAATTGCAAGGAAGGTTTGCTTGGTACAGAGTGAATTGCAAGGAATGTTTGCTTGGTACAGAGTGAATTGCAAGGAAGGTTTGCTTGGTACAGAGTTAAATTGCAAGGAAGGTTTGCTTGGTACAGAGTGAATTGCAAGGAAGGTTTGCTTGGTACAGAGTGAATTGCAATGAAGGTTTGCTTAGTACAGAGTGAATTGCAAGGAAGGTTTGCTTGGTACAGAGTGAATTGCAAGGAAGGTTTGCTTGGTACAGAGTGAATTGCAAGGAAGGTTTGCTTGGTACAGAGTGAATTGCAATGTAAGGTTTGCTTGGTACAGAGTGAATTGCAAGGAAAGTGAACGGGGCTAAAGATATAAATTACTAAAACGCTACGAACTTCTTTCATGCGAGAATAACCAGTTTGAAAATGATATCACTTAAATTTCGAAACGAAATGGTAGATCCCGCGAAGTCATATTTAACATCTGGTTAAAGATCGAGTTATTTGTTAAAGCTTTGTTCGATTGAAGACGCCAACAAAAAGGAGACTGTTAACTTCCGAACGTCCTATCATCATAAGGAGGTAACATGTCATAACATGCGCATTCACACGTTAACATATGTAAAGAAATTGAAGCACCAAACACCATAAGTTATTCCGTTTAATATATGTGTTAATGCTGGATACGCTATTTGTTGCAACATTTGAGAATTCACAAGGACAAATAAGCTATTGGGCGTTTAAAACACGCACATAAAAATAGTCGATTTCCAGAGATATATTCGAGATACTTTATTTTATCTTTCTAAAGAGGACCTAGTACGTGTGTTTGTCCACAATTTGAGAACTTTTGATCACACGATTTTTATGTCGAATATAATTTTATAAATTTCATTTTTGGTGGATATTATGTATTGTTTCGTAATTTAAAATCAAACCTGTAAACTGCTCAATCGACAAAAACTATTATGAAACAACGTGTTATCGTTTTCTAACAATATCAAATTTTAGTAGCATTTAAGAATTAGCAAAAGAAAATAAAAATAAACGTAGTAGTTAGTTATAGTTAACGACGACAAACTTTCATTCTTAAATATTTCATTGCAATCTGCTTAACTTTTAACCAAGCATTTTACTTTCAATTTTCCCTTAAATAATATAATGAGACCAAATTGCAATTTGGTTGATTTATAATATTACAAGATATATGGTAACCTCACGAAACCAGGCTTTTGTGGCTTAACTAATAAATTAACATTAATAAAAAACGTTCAATACCAAGCAAAGCATAATGCTTCTACATACACACATAAATTTAGAATAATTTCTCCTTACTTAAGTTTTTTTAGCGGAATCTGTTTTTCAATCTTTAAAAAATAGACCTTGATTTCGACTGGTGCCGAATGCAATCTCAAGCTAAATTGCAATTTAACTAGCTATATCAACATTTTACTAGATTTGTCACTGCATTCTAAGTAGTGACAGGAAAACAGTTGTTAGTCGATTGTATTGTATTGTATTGTATATTGTATTGTATTGTATTGTATTGTTTAGAAAGCATGCCCTTGACTTGATAGGACAAAAATGCAAGTCCAATCCAAGTTCAATTCAGTTCAATACCTCCATCAAAATTCAAAGAATTTACGGAAACCGTTATCCTATTTTTTTTAAGTTACCTTCAAATTGACTTGATTAATCAGACGAACAATAACTAGCTTTCTATATCTAAAGTTTTTTTTACAAATAAAGGACCATACTAACAAGAACATAAGGTAACTATATTCCGGGACAAACGTAAAACTGTGAGACGCAATGAACTTATATTCCTCTTCGTTTCGCGATTATACGGTAGCGATTACATGTTATACACACATATTGTGTAAAATAAGGTAAAGTATCTTATTTCATTATAAACGATAGGCGAATTATTCTTTCATTAAGTCCTTTTCAACTCCATCAGCTTTGGATAAGTGCTCAGCAGCGTATTATTTTATCATATCATTAAAGATATTAGATTGATATAGAGAATACTAGGTTAGCGTTGAATACAGAGAAGTTAATGTTGCGAGGCTTTGAACGCCGGAAGCGCGAGCAAAATCCAATATGGCGGCGATTGCTCCTGACAAAATGCTGTCGATGTCAACATACATGTACACCATCGACGACCTAGTTCTGGCTACAATAACTGTAAATGTCGCTTTTTATAATTTTAGACTGGCGCGACTTTGTACAGGTCTGTCAATACTAAATAAACTGTACGCTGAAGTTTCTTTAGCTATCGAAGACCTTGACAATTTTGACGAGTAAACAGGCAATTGCAGCGACTGACACTTTATTTGACAAAATATACAGGGCAATACGTTTTCCGACTTCGGACGACGAATTTAAGGACGCGCAGAACGTGTTTTTTATATAATGTTATGGGTATGCCGTGTGTGATCCGATGCATCAATGGCGCCCATGTTAAAATCATTTCCACGAGAACAGGGAACGACAAAAGTACAAACAAAAATCAAAACACGTAAGAACTAGTATCTTACCTTTAATTATCCTTTAAAATCCATCTCATAATCCATTTAACTCAATAATTGACGATTTTGCATCTAGGGTCTTTAATAATTATTTTAGCATAGTTAAATAAAGACCCTTATGACATTCTATCACTTTATTCAAATGAGTTTATGAACGCGATAATCTTTCTTCTTCGTCACACGCTACGTCATGTACTCTACATTACTGTTGTTCAAATGAACAGGAGCAGTTTATGTTATAATAGCCGTTGGTAAACTCGGTTGCATTTGCAGATTTCTGCATACAAACATAATTATGTTTAAACTTGCACAATGTTTAATTTATCTATGGCAAATGCCCTTATTGTACAAGAAAATGATTTAGTATATACTGGTCATGTACGTAATTCCGGCCACTTTTGGGACTATTTAAGAAAAATCTTTAATGTTAGGCAACTGGTTGAAACTAAACTTCACATATATAATCCTGGGTTCAAAACTCACCTAGCATGAAAATTTAAATAGAATTAGATCAGTGAATGTTACTTAATGAACAGAAAATGATGACATGTAAACTATCCATTTTCGTAGGTTAAATGTACCTAAAAAATCGGCCACTTTTTAGTTTGATCTGCAGATAAAATTACAAAGCAATATCTTTTGACAAATGTCCTCAATTTCAGAGTATTAATCAATGTTTATACTATAAAATTTTTTTATTTGAAATTTAAAATAAATGCGAAATTATTATACTAGTTACTCCCCCTACCTATTTTAATAAATATAAACAATGGAAAACTGCTATTTCATAAAAAAATATTTGTTTTTAATGTGTTACATAAATTTTTTTAAACATAGCTAAAAAAGTAAACACATTTTGTTTGAAAAGTTGACTTCAGTGTTGATTATTAGTAAACGCTTATATATAATATTAAAACATGTAATCTAGTAATATTCTTTTAAAGGGAGGTAATTCATATATTAACAATTTATATTTAGGTTCTGATTTGTATGTTTTGAATATAAGTTTTTGTACAATTAATTGGTAAAACTTTAATTAAAGTTTATAAGATAAAATAAAAATAATTTTATCAAATATATTTGTTTCTTATATGATTATAATTGTTGCAACTAATGATGACATCACTTTCCCCATGAGCCAAATATTTCCTGCTATATTTGTGACATTTTAACACAATAGTTTACAGTGATATGGTTCCTACATTTGCAAAATATTGAGAGTGGGGATGGTTTTCATGTTGATTTTTCTAAATAAAAACAAAATATGTGCGTTAAGATCATGAAAATGATTTTAAACAGGTGGCCGATTTTTTACGTACAGGCCGGAATTACGTACATGACCAGTAAATACACAAAGAATGGAAAACATTCCAGTACACAACAGATAAATGAGTAGAAAATACCCGTGTACAAAATGGGACGTTCCCAATTCCAGTGTGGTGCTATTTTTACCATCTTATACTTTACACAGCTCTATGCCTAACGGGAATTAAATAGGAAAGCAAACAGCAGATTATTCATGAACTGTGCGATATGTGTATGGCTTGTTGTACATTCTTAATATTTAAGTTAAATGTCAAAAGTATATGCTTTGGTTATAAACAATGCACATTACACGAAATAAGGAAAATTTTATCAATTGACAATTAAGATATGTCGACATACAGTACATGTAGAAAACATGTGAAATAAGTCGCGTTTATAATAAATCGTCAAAAAATGGGGAAAATGACGCAATAAGTATGTCATTTTATGACGCCATCAATCAGCTGATTCATTATACGGATGGCGAAAAATTATGTCATATGACTAGATTTAAAGGTTGAAGGTCGTATAATTTTGAAGCTCAAGTTTTGTCGACTTTGTTATAAATTAAAAAATAACAAAACAAAAATCGTGTAATTTCATATTTTATTTCAACATTTCTTTTGGTGAATATGTCATATATATGTTTTTCTGCAAAATATGCACATTTTCTTCTTATGGGTGACCTTAAATTTCGATCAATGAACCAAACAATATCGACCTAATTTTAGCGCATATCGCATGACGTCATTTAAAAAGTAGTCCGTGCACGCGACATGTATATTCCACAGTGTTGAATACAAGCAAGTATATTCCACAACGTGTTATACCGTCAATGTCGCGGTGAAAATGGGATAAAAGTTGTGTATATAACGTCGACACTTTGTTTTGTTCTCTGTATTTTTGTTTGTACTAAAGGTATTTTTAAGGTAACAGTTAAAAGACTGAAATACATTTTTAAAGATACAAGTGTATGCGTAAGATTGTGTTTAAAAGCTTTCTTTGAGAAATGTAACCTCTAGGACCGCATTTTTTATAGAACGATAGGTACCTACATCAACAATGGTGCCATAAGACAACAATATTTTAAACTTCAAGTAACGTGTATCACTCGAAATAGTCAAATCAATTGGGAGAAGTATTAACATGGTGTACAATGTATCCTCTTAATAAATATCACCTTGAGGAATGCATAACCCTGCAAAACAAACTCACATACAAGTAAATCGTTCTTAAAAGCTTATAACAAGTAAACATGTTTCATTTGTTATCGAATTCAAAATCTACAATAAATAAAGTTTGAATAAAAGCATTTGAATGTACACAAATGCTGTTTGAGTTAAACGGAAAGTGTGTTCAAATCTGCATAAGGCTACTTTGAATATTATTATTCATTTTATCGTACTTTTAAAACACCAGCAAATAAATATTTATTTTTCATTACATGCCATACCCTGTTTCCCATGTAATATGACCATTACACATAGTTTTATCTTACAAATGTGTATTATACTTTTTAAGTGTTTTCATTTGCAAAAGTTTCATTTATTGACCAATCGCATTTTGTTATTTTGATGAAATGACGTTGCAACGTCAACTGACGGTCAACGGCGCGCCCCCTGCAGTGCAGTGTACCACAAGGAAGTTGCTTAGGGCCATGGTTATACCTTGCCTATGCTGGAACTCTATTTGATGTCATCCCAGAAAATGCCTCAGTATATGGGTTTGCTGATGATCACATTGCCGAGACAACTTTTAAGCCGTCAGCTTAAAATGAAAAGAACGCAATCACCGAACTTCAAAAATATGCATTTACTATTTACCACTGGATGAATGCAAATAAATAAAAAACGAACACATCAAAACTGAGTTTATTCTCTTCGGCAGTCGAAAACAGCTCCAGAAAATCCATACGAATGAAGTTGACATCGCAGGGGACATAATCCAGCGAGAGCCAACTATTCGGTACCTTGGAGCATTCTTTGACGAATCCCTTAGTTTCAAAAAACATGTACCAATTAAATGTCGTTCTGCCATTTTAAACTATTTTAGGATCGAAAGCATAAAAAGGTATCTTACAAGACAGTCTGCAGAAATTCTCATTGTTTCCCTAGTTATATCACACCTTGACTATTGTAACGTAATTCTGTATGGTGTGGCAGAGTGTGAGATCAACAAAATGCAACGAATTCAGAATATGTGCGCCAAATTGGTTTTACAACGAAGCAAGTTTGACAGTTCGAAGCAAGCGTTACTTGAGTTGTACTGGTTGCCGATCAAAGCAAGGATACTCTTCAAACTACTTACATTCATGTTCAGGTGCTCAAATGATGAGGCCTCACTACTTACCTCACTGAACTTTTCACGAAACATATTCCAAACAGACAAGGCCTGCGGCCATGCGGCTCTAACATGGCCACATATGACGTTCCGTTCAATAAGCGAAAGACATTCAGTGATAGGAGCTTCAGTACCGCTTGGCCAAAACTTTGAAATTCCTTGCCTAAGGATCTTAGACAATCGAATTCCTTAGAATCTTTTAAGAAGATTTTAAAAACTTACCTTTTCCGTGATTTTATGCACTTTTTTTTAGATGATGTATTTTAATTAAAAAAAACGCATATGGTTCAATGTTTTAAATAACCCCGATTTTATCTCTTTTACCAGGTTTATCATTGGTTTATTATTTATATATTGTTAAACTTGTTTTATTTTCAGCTTATTGTAAAACGCTATTGAACATGTATTTTCATAGTAATTGACGTTTAAGCAAATAAACAAGTTTCAAGTTTTAAGTCACGAAATGTAAACAACATTCGGAATTTATCATTATGCTTGCGTTAGTATTTATTTAATTTGCTCATTTAAAAGCATGTGATAAAAATATCTGTCACTCGTTGTCATATCTGACCATATTTTATTAAGCTCGTCCAAGAAATTGGTTAGTAAGCTCGCCAAAGGCTCGCTAACTAACAACATTCCTCAACTCGTTTAATAAAATATGGTATGATATGACAACTCGTGCCAGTCATTATTTTGTGTTTAAATACCTACATATATTAAAGGTGCATTTTCAATAGATAAATAGATGTAAATTCAAACGCAATCTTAACGAATACCGTTTGAATAACAAAACAAGAACGACTTTCGTTCTGAATACCGAAACATACCGAATACCGTTTCATCAAGCAAAGTCGTCTAATTGATATCCCTCGCTAATATGCTTTTGAACACAAAAGTTTTATATTTGACACTCAAAAAGCATTTTTTCAAGATTCAAAGAGCAATAACTCCGTTACTAACAAGTGGTGTACAAGCCCATTTGGCATGCATCATCCTCTTATCCATATATATATATATATATATATATATATATATATATATATATATATATATATATATATATATATATATATATATATATATATATATATATATATATAAATATATATATATCGCGTACCAAGTTTCAATGAAATCCGCAAAAGCACTTCCAAGATATGGCTCCTGAAGGACGGAAAGACGGTCGGACGGAACGACGGACGGACGGACAACGCCAAATCAATATCCCTCCGCCGATGGCGGGGAGTAATAAGCGTACAAAACCGACTACCGAAAACCGTTTCGAGAACTGAAAAATACCGACAATTATTTTAAAATTCATCAGTAACCATAAGGAAAAATGTGTAACTTTATTTCAAATATAAATAATACAAATGTTGTGAGAGGCTATATATATATTTTTATATAACTGGATGTATAATTTGGATCATGATTCTTATTATATCCCCAGTCGGTCGGATTGTTCACGGTTTGATAAGCTATGTGTCACTGAGCTTAGCAATGGTCATGACTACCGTGCCTGTGGAAAATCAATGTTGGTGAAGTTTATCACGTTAGTGTCAAAACTCTAGTTTACCAAATGCTCAATACACAATCCCATGAAGCACGTAACCTTCATGTAACCTTGATCCTTATTTGCCTTAACCTGTACTGTTGTTATTCACTTTTACATTATTACCAAACGATTGTAAGATGTACAAAGCATATAAACATAAAATTTTGCAATTCCTGCATGACCTGGTTTGTTTTCAGATGTTCCCACACGATGTGTTTGATAGATGCATGCTTCTGACCTCTCATGAGGACTGCGCATGCTCATAAATGCGCATGTCCCTGAAAAGTGATGGATTATTTTTATCGTTGAATAACCGCTTTATGCCATCCTTTTAAATTGGATTAATTTATTTCCAAAATTAGGGATGCCTTGTATATTTATTTCTATATTTAGAATATTTCTAACAGAAGTTCCTTTAAGCAAACAGCGCAGACCCTGTGAGACGCCGCATCATCCGGCGTCTCATCTGGATCTGCGCTGTTTGCAAAGGCCTTTTTTTCTAGACGCTAGGCATAAATGGGTTAACAAAATAAATGAATGTTTTTTTGTTTTTTTTAAAGAGTTAATGGAGCTTAATGAGCGAGTAAAACTTTCAAGTCTCCATAAAATAACCCAATTCATTAATGTCTTGGAATGCTTATTGTAACACTTAAGTAAATTATGTCAAGTAATTTACGGAACATGAGAAGAATTCTCGAGTAATTAAACTAAATAAAAAAACGGAAGTACTATGTAATGCGATTTGGTGTGAAGAATAAACGACAATTATGTTACAGTTAAATAACGTAATAAGTTTATTTTCAGTTGGGCTTCAATAATATGTGATGATTAGTTCTGACGCTTTTAGTCCATGATCTAACGTACGTTATCGAAATAAACATCCAATAACTTTATTTCAACATATTGCTAATTAAGCTGTTTCGAATAATTGGTGCCATTTTGTTTAATATTTATATGGTGTAGTTTTATCTTGATCGTGTTTGTCTAGCAATTTTATAAATGAAATTACAGAGATCTAACATACTGAGAAAATTATTTCCGTGTTAACTATCATCTTAAAGGAGCCTTTTCACAGATGTTGGTAAATTTTGAAGTTTGTCATTAAATGCTTTATATTGATAAATGTAAACATTGGTACTTAAAAGCTCCAGTAAAAAATCAAGAATAAAATTAAAAAAAGGAAAGAAAAGTAGCCGGTACCAGGGCTTGAACCAGTGACCCCCGGAGTCCTGAAATTAGTCTGAAGTAAAAACGCATTAGCCCTCTCGGCTATTCCGCCGGGTATGCACAGTTTAAGTATTTTATACCTTATATATGCAATTTTCGTAGTTTCGTAAATTTAAACGACAACAACAGAATTCTCCAAATTATTCAATTGTTTCGCGTTGCAACGCTTTATAATTTTTAGGTTTTCAAATCGTCAAAAGATACATATAATGGCTATATTGGACTATGGTAAATGTTCAGTAATAGTGTTTCCTCACAAATATCATAACTAAAACGAAAATTTACGAATCTGAAACAACTTTTTCCATTTTGTCAATTTACCAAACCGTGGAAAGTTCCCTTTAAATAACATCAAGGCGGACAAATTAAATCTTGAACTAATACCACAGGTTGCACACGGCGTCGATAATCGACATGCATACCAATCAGCATGCAATGTTTACCATACTGGAAATAAATTTCCTCATTTACGACCAATAACAATGTCACTATCCGGTCAGGCCGAGAGAATTACTGCAATTAGACAATATTGTGCCTTTTATCTTAATCCATCAAACAAAAAGAACGAATATATAATCTTTTAGACATATATATGTGCATAATTATAAGGTTGTAGAGCTTATGTAAGCTTATTATGTTTTCGCAGCACAAATGCAGTGCTACTTGTGATGTAATACACAACTTATAAGCTAGCAAATTATGACTTCCCTATGCGTACACTTAAAAAACATCATTTATATACACCTTTATTCAATACAATATGATCCTTCATATATAGCACGAAACCGATTGCCACACAACAACGAAAAAACATGTAGTAAACAAAACACACATGTACACAAAAGATACACCAAAACGAACAATGCTCGGGAATCGGAACGGTAAATGCACGCAACGAAACGGTCAATCCAGTTAAAACCGGTTTAATGAAGTTCAAAATATCGTAAAACTAAGGAAGCCAAGTAAAGCCACACACGTTACCTCTGACCTTGAAATGAAATACATGTTAATCCATACATATAGATGCAATTTGAAGGTGTGCACAATTGTCATTAAATATAAAGCCTCGTTAGCAAGTAATTTATTATTTTTTATAAAAACCAACATTTAAAAATAAATAAATATTAAATTAAATTTCATCTCACCAATCTGTCAATAGCTGAACTGCTGATATATTTCTTACGAAAACTGCCACGGAAAACACAGATGGCAGTATTCCTGTATTTGAAGAAATAAAAAAATAAACTTTATCTGCACATAAATCATTTAAATTCTGGTATAGCTTGTAGTCCTTTATTTATGGCAAGAAAACAATTGCCAAACAGCACTGCTGTATCATCTCATCATTTTCGCCTTTGGTCCCATCTGGGACATAGGCCGTCAAACAGATTCCTCCAGGCACTTTGGTTGTGGGCGAATCTCTCCAGCTGCCCCATGTTTGGCCCTTCTGCTTAGCAATCTGCATCCAGGTCATGGCGCCAGGTGTTTTAAGGCCGCCTTCTCTTCCTTTTCCCTTTGGGGTTCCGTGTGAGAGATTGCCTTGTCGTATTGGATGCAGTCTTGCGAAGGGTGTGGTCAATCCACCGCCAACGTCTCTTTAACTGACTGCTATTAGCACAAAACAATACATATCCCATTCATATCTATCCATATGAGCGGAAGAACTGTTCACATTGAAAAACACATTTACAGGTCGGCGTGGCGTAGTGGATATGGATATGGTGTCTGCCTAGCGACCAGCAGATCACGGGTTAGATCCCCAATGTGGGAGCGTTCTTTAGATCTCCCCCATAGACACCAAGTAGTGTTTCTAGTTCTAGGAAATTTACTCGAGAGTGTTTTAAATAAGCATTAGGCCTTCGATGCAATCGAGCTCAAATAAATAGGTTTAAACTAAAAAAACACATATACAACACATTGTACTCAACAAAAATGTCTTAGATTTGAAATAACAGAAATGTAGAGATATCATAATGATGTAGGGGATATTGTGTCTGAAATGTGATTCAATTTTATCATAATAATATTTATTTCTGTTGCTTTTAAACAATGTTCCTCAAACTTTCTAATTGCACTCAAAAGAATACGAACTTGCAAGAATGGTCTACTGTGCAAACAGTTGTCTTAAGAAAACACAACTTTGGTTATCTTGGCATAAGGAATGTGCAGAAACATTGAAGAGGAAGACTTTTACAGTTTAAAAATGGTTCATTCACCGTTGATCATACATTTGAGTCGCCTTCTGAGAAAACTGGGCATAATGCATGTGCGTAAAGTGTCGTCACAGATTAGCCTGTGCAGTCCGCAAAAGCTAATCAAGGACGACACTTTCCGCTTTTATGACATTTTCCGTTTAAATGATGTCTCTTCTTAGCAAAATTCCATTTTGGGTGGAAAGTGACGTCCCGGACTAGCCTGTGCGGACTGCACAGGCTAATCTGGGATGACACTTTAAGCATATGCATTATGTCCAGTTTTCCCAGAACACGACACATTTCATTATGTTCGTTTTCCCTGTGTATAGCAACATGTATGGTGATGTTTTTAAATACCAATGATGTCTACCCGTGCATTCTTAAGAAGTGCATTCGACCATGTGTCAATAACATTTATTTGCAAGGACCTAGATTTCGAGAATTCAATAATCCGACTAAATATAACACATCGAAAACATTAATGATGGAAATATTGGGAAAAAAACATGTCATTACATCGTATCTGTGCTCTGAACACGGTGAAAACAAACTCTCCTACTAGTGAAGGCGTTCGATTGGCGAAGGTTTAGTATGCCATTGTGAGCGCATAGGTTTGCTGCTATTAAATTCGGCTTCATCGGCAAATTATACACCTAACATTTAGTCAGTGGACAAGAAGGAAGTAGTAATAGATGTACATATGTCGTATAATTAGGTTTTGACATTAACATATATTATAGTATGAATTAGTATCTAAACGAGATTTAAGGTTCTAACAGTCTTTATTTTTAATTAAATGCATACTGCATTTGTATATTATGTTGTTATACTTACTGTAATATTGCGAAATAATGATCAAATATATCATAAAAATAGTTTACAGGCCTTTAATTGAAAAGATAGATCCCGCAACGGTGTGGCTGCAGTTTGGAGCATACATTTACCATTTGACTGCAATGTAACCGTAACCCGTACATGGACCAGATGAAAGACAGTGTAATCGAGAAATGTTCGGAAGATTAACGGTGAATGGACATCACTGATTATTCGATAGAAACATCTCTCATGATCACACTTATGGTCATTTCAAGGGGATTTTATGAATAGAATACCACCATGTAATTGTTATTCTTATCTTAATATTGATTGCTGAGATATATGCATATTCATATATTCATGTTGTATTTATTGATGCAAAAGTTTGTTGTTGTTATTTGTGGGGAGGGGGGGGAGTTCATTTACGATGTGAATGTTAACTTAAAATTCGAACATATTTCATTGAACAATTGCAAAGGCAATACATATACAATACTGTTGTTAAATTGATTGAATCACGAAGGTTCTTTAATCATAAAATACAAAGTTGTATTGTATCTTTTTTTCTAACCTATTTTTTTCACAAGTAAACCCCATTACAGAGCTTTCTATACAAAATGAGTACAACTTAGACGTATTTTCATTTTTGTCATTATCTGATAGATTTGTGTTCACGGTCTTAACAATATTATCAAAATGACGTAGGGAAAAACAAAACAAGCAAATGCTCTTCGCAATTGGTGAGTGATTAAGCATTATAATATCAACAAAAGCATTTTATTACTATATTACGAAGGTTAGCGATCGTCACGGAATACGGGTTTTTACTTTTGAAAAACTATTTCAAAACTTATTCTTACACATTTAGTAATCAATCAATCGAGTTACTGACTGCTGAAAATGTTAACTGCAAAATATATATGAGAATGTAAGTATAGCATATACAGCTGTGTGCATTTTTATTAGAACATCGACCATCTTGTCATAACAAAAAAGTACCCACACTCCTATAAAAATGACACAATATATATTTAAATGTAATTAAATTGGCGTAATATAAATATAAACTAAATAAAAATTAATCATATAATTTAGTAAACACATTTAGTAAATACAACATATGGAATTACGAAACGAACAAAGAATGTTTTATTGTGATTTAAAGATTTATCAGTTTGTTGCCATTTGTTGACCTTTTGTCGGCACTTTTCAACATGCAACGCAAAAGTGTTTGTACTTTTAAAGTTGAATACGTAATGGTTCAATTAAAAAGAGATTACATTCATTGGTCAGCCGGATGTGGGTCTGGTGATAAGCCAAAGGTATACACTAATCTGATATTTTCAGTTTTAGTTAACATGTTGTTGTTGGCTATTTCATTTGATAAAGTAGAGATTAAAAAACTATCTTCACAACCGCCCAAAATCCTGAAAGTAAGCAGTCAAACCAACAGTAGGATTTCAATTCAACGAAAAACTGTTATAACGCTTACTAAACTTGACGAAAATAATCCTTTATTTTAGAAATGCCTATCCTTTAATCACTTATAACAGTGTTTCTACGCTATTAGCGTGTGAATTGTGTTGTTTGCCCCCTACCGCCGCACTTTCGTATCACAGTACTTTGCTTGATGTAAAACCTTTTATAGATGTAAAACCTATTAAAACAAACGCATCATGGTGGTGTTTTACTTATGGTAACCTCTGTTAATGCGGCTTCTTCAAACTATCACAGAAACCAAAGACTTACACTCGACATAGGTTAGCGCCATGTTTAGCGTATTGTTTTTCTGTTTATGATAATTAGATTAAAACCAATATCTTTTCGATCGATAGCTCATATTATTCGCGTTTCGTATACAAAGAAGGATTCGTTTAAATTCCATATGATTTTATTAAGTTAATATTCAACAAGAGATGTATTTGTCAGAAACACAATGCCCCCTGCTGCGCCGCCTTGAAGCCATATATTTGACCTTTGACCTTGAAGGATGACATCGACCTTGATCTTTTACCACTAAAAATGTGCAGCTTATTGAGATACACATGCATGCTAAATATCAAGTTGCTATCTTTAATATTGCAAACGCTTTGGTCATTGTTAACGTTTTTGGACGAACGGACAGACTGACAGACAGACAGACGGACTGACGGACAGTTCAACTGCTATATGCCACCCTACCGAGGGCATACACAAGTCATAAATAACACCTTTAAAATATACATGTGTGCTTTTATCTCCATTTTCGCAATGAACTTTAACTGTTGATTCAATAAAATCATTCAGTTGTTCTCTACTTTAAGATCAATTGTAACATAGGCATTCTGCCCCTGCCACCAAAAAAACAAACACTTATTTGTTTCATTTATTGAATTCTCTTCCTAGAATTCGTTTTAAATAACCTATATAAAATAGTGATTTTACAATTCAAATTAAGAGGTTACATTGTTCTTATTGACTTAGTTAGTTGGCTTTATGAATTGAAACCCCAGTTATCGGTAAGGATAAACGTGTAAATAATGTATTGCATACCTGTAAAGATTAAGTTTAAATATTTGTAAAAGCTTAAGAGAAACAAGCAACTCTTGGCTTCTTGTTACCTTTCATTTTTTCACTGCTTTTGAGTATAAATGACTGTATGTCGATCCTCAATCAGAGGTTTGCTTGATGGTTTAATGTCAAGGTAAAATACAAAGTGAAGTTGGTTGGAATGCCCGTGTGAGCATTACAGTGCCATCATTTAACCGTTTTACATTTACAAATGATGAATTTGTTTCGTGGACAGACAAAAAAATAACGTTACAACGTGATAAACGTTAAAGATCAAAAATGAATTGGCTTAAATGGATATTTCATTCATTAAAAACTAAATCAAAATGTAAAACATTTTGCGAATCAGTAAACAGAAGACGTCAATATTTATCACAGAAACCGTTCGTCCTCGCTGTTATGTCGATCATATATGTGTGCATAATTTTCGTTCTCCTCCTTGCTTCGATTTGGACAACCAGTGGAACTAAAACGAAAGGTACCGATAAAATAAGTTAATGACCATATTTTACATGGGAAACGGTTGTATTCTTTTAACAACTATTGTGTAGTCGATGTATTGTATCTCCGCAACCTCCTTCCCTCAACGTTACATGACATTTGTTTTCAACACGACGTCTAACAAAACTCGTGTGCTATTTTTATATTTTATTAAAATAGGTTAGGTTGTTGCACAAAGATCACTGTCAGGTGCGAGAGATTTCAATATCAAACCAGGTCAAGAGATTTTTACACACGTGGTAAAGCTTATTTGCTCCTTAGTATTGAAGCTGTTTTATGTGATTATTGAGTTATGTATTGCAGGTATTATTTTTGAGAAATACCAACGTTGTTTTCATTCACATTGCTCACCGATATTTAAACATACATTCCACAACATATGTTATGAAATATAGGTGGAAGTTAACGCAATTGCTTTTTAAAAGCATGTATTTGATAACATTCAAATGGTATTGCCAATAAGTTACAAATTGCGAAACCATCTATAATAAATTCTTGCATTTTGTGTAACCGATCATTAATACACATTAAAATAGGGGTCGGGATTAATTTTTTTTAAATTATTTAGTAGCATCAATCTTTGACGTACGTAAATATTTAATCTTACCATAATACTAACACTTGTATTGTGTATAAACGTAAGCTATGCACTTGAGTGAACAGTTAAGTAAAGCATGCAATCGTTGTTAATGGCCAACATTATTCCAGATGCAAGTGTATAAATAAATCAATATTTTCTTTACATATGTGAGGCATATTAATCGTATATAATATGGTCATACATATTTCTTTTTACTTTTCGCACATAAAACTATTAAACGTAATTGGCAGACTAAACACAACTGATTATAAATAGGTATCTCATATTTAGCGACGTTGCTTTGTTGATTAATTACTTGCTGATTGATCATTCCTATCTAATACAACTTCTAACACACATCAATTTAGTTAGCGTCAGAGGTCAAAGAAAGGTAAGACGTCAATTGGTATACTTAGTAAATTAAATGACTACTTAATTACTCCTTTTACCTGAGATTGGTTTTAGTGAACACACTATTCTTCAAATAAAACTCCCACAAATATAATTGTATCAAAGAGCTTCGACTTAAAAAATCTTCCTTTTTCATGTGGATCTCAACTTCAATTGGGGCAATTTTGTCTAAAAGCATTTTAATGTACATCAATGCTGTTGAAGAAAAGTCGCATCTTTGACATAATGCATTGCCAACGGAAAATATGTAAGAGTCAGTCTAGCTTGTAAGGAATTGAAGATAAAATAAGACATGATTGGCAGTTGTTTTAAATTCCATCATGTAACCAATATATTGTATATATATAAATTCTTGCAACGTATGCTAAATCATTAAAAATACATTACTAATTTCCTACACATAAACGTTTCAATAAATAACCCATTGTAGTTATTCAATTTCGAAATTAGTTAAAATTTAAAGGCAATGCGCGGATCGAAAATGTTTTGGTGGGAACAGCTTGGGCAGAAACCAACACTACGTAAAATTTAAAACAATAAGACTCGTGATATTATATCAATAAGGAAAACATAATTTGAATTAAATGTTAGAATGTATTACTTGTTGGGATCGGTATTGATGTACTTCCGAGTAAGAAGGTATGAACATCATGTCACAAACTATCAAATAAAAATACACTCAAAACTTATTCGCTAGTGGATAGCTCTTATAAATAGAAAGTTGGTTTCACCCATGACTTGCAATGTATTTTAAATAAAGTCATCTAATCTTCGACGTAACTTTTCCATTATCAATTAGGCTGTTGTAATTAGGCACACATATATTTCTCAGCCAGGGCCATGTTTTTCTTTCCAACAAAAAATACCGTTTTGTTGTATTAATTAAAAACGTGTTGATTATTATAACTTCATGATTATTGCGCTTTTAAATGTTTAATACTTAACTGACCTAACAGCTTTTAACACATTAAATTAATATACATATTTCCCTATACATCTAACTTATTAATCAGACCTAGCAAAGCTCTACAAGCAACGTTGCATATTTCGGGGTGGGTTGAAGGAGAAATGGGTGGGGTTCAATGTATTTGAGGGCCATTTTTAGCTAATCTATTTTTTTAAATGAGGTAGTGTCATCACCTGAGCGTCGGCGTCGGCGTCCGGTTAAGTTTTGTGTTAAGGTCAATTATTATCATAAAGTTTCAAAGCTTTTGCATTCAAACTTGGTACACTTACTTACTATCATGAGGGAACATGGCATGCAAAGTCAGCTACCTATGGCTGGCATTTTGACATAATTATGTGCCCTTTTATACTTAGATTTGAACATTTTGGATAAGTTATGTGTTAAGGTCCACGTTGTTCCTAAAGTATAAAAGCTTTTGCTTTCATACTTGCAACACTAACTAACTATCATAAGGGAACTGCGCAGGAAAAGTTATGTAACTCTGACTGGCATTTGACATAATTATTGCCCCTTTATTCTTAGAAAATTGAAAATTTCGTTAAGTTTTGTGTTTGGTCCACTTAACTGCTAAAGTATCATAGCTATTGCTTTCAGACTTGAAACACTTGCTAACTATTATAAGGGAACTGTACAGGACAAGTTGCATAACTCTGGTAGGCGTTTTGACGGAATTATGGCCCCTCTTTTGATTTAGTTACTTTGAATAGTTGGTTATATTTTGTGTTTAGATCCAATTTACTTCTAAAGTATCAAGGCTATTGCTTTCAAACTTCAGACTTCTATTACTTTCATACTATCATGGCATGTTGAGTTTGACCCTGACCTTTGAATAACCTTGACTCTCAATATCAAATTATTAAATTTTGCTAAAATTGCCATAACTTCTTTATTTATGATCAGATTTGATTCATACCTTGACAAAATAACCTTACCTTATATACCACAATAGACTCCACTTAAACCACCCCCCCCCCCAGAATCCTACCTCCTCCCTTAAATGTGTTTCTTTTTTCCCTTTTTTAGCTCTCCTTAGCACAACTCTTATTCTTGATATCAGATGGACACCATTGATAAGATAGACTACAGTTTGCAGTCATTCAGTAGTTTGTGTGTCATTATCAAAGATTTGTGATTTTAACAGGTGTTGTTGTTGTTTCCATTGGAATTATCATTGCAAGGTGAGTCTGAGAAGTGTTCTGGTAGTTTCAAAACAACTTTGTCTAAAATGTGAACGATTGGGTTATAAACAACACAATCACATTTTAAGAAGCACAAAAACTGTTTGGTTAAATCAGATATGTATATCATTATACATACCTGGTTAAATAATTGTTTTGGTAGTTGTTTATGCAGAAATAATGTATTTATGCTACGGAATTCTTGTGCATTCTAATAGAATGACAGTTGTTTGGATATGACACATTTTGTAATTTATTGTGTGTGTTTACTTCTATATTTTAACTATGAGAAAGAGTAAGTGTAAGATGTTTAGAACCTAAAAAGAAGTTCATTGTCGAATTTCTAGTAGATATTATCTGACTCATTTATTTCCTTATAATAGACTTTGATATATGATAACAATTCAACATATTGTATTCAATTATGCAAACTATTATATGAACACTCAATTTATTGAAAAAATACTGTTGTTTTCTGTATCTAAGCTGTTCGTGCAAAAACCCGTCCCGTATAACATCCTTAGATGCTGAGATGCTTATATAATGATCTAAAAGCTTTACTACAATTTGTGAAAAAAATGAACTTTCATTTTCTTTTGCTGATAGTGCTCATTATTTAAATACTGTCATTGTATCACTTTATCCACAATAAACATTTGTTGCAATTGGAAGCAAATGTCTATTGTAAAAAGCATAAACAAACACAAACAACTCCTTATAACGCATATATTTATATATCGGTCAAAACAACAAACGCTTTCTTTTCACAAAACAATGTTAACAACCCTTGCTTTACATGACTTCTACTCAGGTGAGCGACCCAGGACCACCATGGCACTCTTGTTTTTCTAATTTTTGAAAGATCATCTAATAAATGACCACACTCCCACACTATACCCCCTCTCAACTCTCCACCTCAAACCCAACCCCGACTCCACCTCAAACCCAACCCAGATCCCCCCCCTAAAAATATGAATGAAACATGGCTCAAACAAGAGCACCGCATAACGGGTGCCACGCTCGGCTGCTGGTGCAGTTTTGAAAAGATGAAAGCTTGTCAGATTTTTTTAGAGGTCGGAGTGACCTTGACTTTTGACCTAGTGACCCAAAAATGGGTGTGGCATGTAGAACTCATCAAGGTGCATCTACATATGAAGTTTCAAAGTTGTAGGTTGAAGCACTTTGATTTTAAAGTTCAAAACCTTGACACAATGTTAAGGTTTTAGCACGACGCGGACGGCGGACGACACGACGACGATCACAACGACGGACACGACACGACACGACACGACGAGCTGGCTATGACAAAACCTCTGGTTTTCTCTGAAAACAGCCGAGCTAAAAACACACACAAATATTTTTATTTTTGAAAGACCATCCAACTATCCCTCCCAAGAATCCCCAATATTCCCTAGATTTTTTTTTCTTATTTTTGAAAGATTATGTAATAAATGACCACACCCACACACTATACACCTCTCTCCGTCCCACCCATCCCCCCTTTTTGATTGGAGTATTGAGATAGGTCCCTTCACCTTTAAAAAGAACAAGAGATGTGTTTGTCAAAAATAAAATACCCCAACTGCGCCGCTTTGAAGCCATATATTTGACCATTTACCTTGAATGATGACCTTGACCTTTCACATCCCAAAATGTGCAGATCTATGAGATACACATGCATGCCAGCTATCAAGTTGCTATTTTTTAATATTGAAAAAGTAATGGGCAATGTTAACGTTTTCGGACGGACGGATAGTCTAACGGACTGACGGACAGTTCAACTGCTATATGCCACCCTACCGGGTGCATACAAATAGATGAGCGGTCTGCACCCGCTAGGCGGTGCTCTTGTTTAAGTATTTCACTCATATCACGGCGGTCAGTTAACGTATTAACATTTTTCCTGGTCCAGGAACACCCGTGCTAAGTGCTCATGCTTACGCAGTCAGAATAATTTCAAACAAATTCCCCCAAAAATAATGCCGACGGTTCAGAAATCTATCCACATGATCTTCGGGTTTGTTGTTCAGCGATCATCCAACGGAGATAGCCGACACGTATTTTGATTTCGTTCACGATGCTTTTCTGTGCAAGAAAACGCTTGACTGAACGAACATTAAGACCGGTTTATATTTCAAAAACGGACACAATGAGTTTATTTTCACTTATATTTTCAGACTTGTAACGGGATGAGCGAATTATTTTTGGATTGTAAATTAATAACCGATATGAAATTTACCTAAGTATAATACATTCAAATAATCGACGCAAAAAAATGTAAACACTGATTTACGCAAGCAAAACAAATACACACGTTGTTGAGGTATTGTGAAAGACGGGTACAAGTTATAATGTATCAATACTGTTATCGTGTAACGATCATTTGTGTTAGATCACGATGCAGGTAGTCATTTGTATGCCAGATATTTGATGGCGTTAAAGTCCAAATAAATGCAACCTACATTACCATTTGGTACTTTGATATCATTGACCATTAAACAGGTAAGAAATAAGTATACATTATAAGCTTTATATCTCAATTAATATATATTAAATTTTAAAACACTCGATTGAAATGACATACTAAGTATCGCGTGATACATAAAACCATTGTTAAATATGTTATGCACAATATTGCAGGCTTGTAAAAAGGCACTCCTAAAAGGAGTAGCTAACGCCAGAGACTACCTTTAATTTCTATTCTTTAGGTGTATATCGATCACACTCTAAAGTGGGTCACAATCGTTTAACAAAGCATACAACATTCTACTCATACAAGTGTGTACACGCCCGGTATTTTCTCTACTTTCGATTTACTATATAAATACGCGTAGGCGATTTTGTTTCACTATGTATGAACATATCAGTAAACAAGATTTATGTTGCTCATTTTTGGAGTAAAGAGTCGTAATAGAGGTAGATGTGTTTTGCAGAGAGAGTAAATAACCACTGTGTGAAATCTTGAGTTTTTGCTTTTCATGTAAATAATAAAACGTGCAAAACATATGTCTAAAATCGCGTGTGGATTGTGATGTACATACATGCGCATACAATAATATGAACTAATAATATCAGAGGAAATAGCAGCTGTACAATATCTTCATGGTTCATGAGGTAGTTATCTTTGTGCTGTAACACAATAATGGCCATAGTAGATACATATGTTTATATGTATGTACACGTCAGTTATTTCTCTACTTTCGATTTAGCATATAAATACACGGAGGTGAATTTGTTAGAATTTGCACAAAATGTCTGTCAAGAAATACTTATGCGGCCCCTGTTTGGAGGACAAAGGCGAAATAGAGGGCATTGTGTATTGCAAAGAATGCGAGGAACCACTTTGTGGTAAGTGTAAACAGGTTCATGCGAGGATAAAGGTTTCCAAGCACCACCAGTTGTGTGACCTTGTGGATGTGCCTACTAAGGAGATTCAGGAACTTCTGAAGAGCCTGATTGCATGTCCGAATCACGAAAAGGAAGAAGTGGTTTATCTGTGTTAAGACCACGATACGACATGCTGTAACAAGTGTGCTATGACTGATCACAGAAAGTGCGAGGAAGTTAAGGTACTGTCTGATATTGTCCATGACATAAAAGGGCATTATTCGGGATTGAAGACTGTGTTTTATGACTTGCAACAGCAAGGCAAGCGTCTTTTAGAACATGAACGCAAACACGAAGAATTGGTTTCTGAAATCGAAAGTAAAGCGCTCTCGTCACTTTAAAATATAAAACAGAGACTCAAAGACATCTATGAACAAATTGAGAATAACGTGTTATCTGCTATTGCTGATACAAAGAAAGTAATACGTTAAAAAATAGAAGAAAACAACGAAAAGTCTAGACAGTTTTTGAATGACGTCAAACAACAGTCAACTTATTTTGAACACGTTGAAAAATTTGGAACTAATGAGCCCGTTGTTCTCTTGAAGCGCAGCCTTGAAAAGGGTGAGATATGTCGTTTGAAATCAACCGTAGGTGAATTGGAGAAAAGCAGAAGCAAATCCATCTTTAAGTGTGTTGAGGATACATCTTTCGATAGTTTGCTGTTAGAAATGAAGAATTACTTGCGAATTGAAAACTTTACTTTTGATGTAAGCGAAATAGGCTCCGATACCGATAACAGTCATAATAAGCCATACACGAAGCGAATTCCACAGCTTCAATCTACTAAAGACTTAACAATTTTACCCATGTTTGACAAATATAAATGCACCTACCCTCTCACATGCACATGGATAGATAAGTATATCGTAATATATCTACGTACAGATAATGTGTTACTAGTGATTGAGGAAGGAAGCGATTTCGTTTTATCAAAATTCAAATGTCAATCTACGTCTTGGTCAGTTTCTAGGACAGGTCTGACGGATATGGTTATTAGTATGCCACATGCTCACAAAATCGCATTTGCTCAACTACGTTTTGGAAATGTACACGTTGTAACAGAACTTAAAACAAGAGCCTCGTATCATTATGTCACAAAAAATATGTCACTAAACCAGTACATATGTATGCCAAAAGATAATGGGCCAATAGACCTTCTTAATAACGACGGAACGTTACTTCGTGAAATCAGCTTAAGCCCAGATTTGAAAGAGTGTGCAACATCTTTGAACACGTTTTGTAGTTTTAATACTTATAACCTCATGCTAATACTTTCACAACGTTCATCCGACAAACTTATGGCGTTACACTTTAATGGAGAAAAGGTATTTGAATATAGGCACCCAGATCTACGTGGCCCAGGTCAATTAGCCGTGGATCCTAGTGGCAATGTGTATGTGAGATCCTGTAGTGGAAGCGTACATCAAATAAGTCCTAGTGGAAAGTTCATCAGATCTCTCAGTTTCAAACATGAAAACGACTATCCAAGAGGGATATGTTTCAATAGCACGTTTGATAAAATTGCTTTGATTGATGATGGAGGCAGTAATAAATATCTGCGAGTGTATACATTTACTTAATCATTTTAATTACTTATACGTACAATTAATTCTCAAATGATACAAATGCAAATATTTATCTAAACCCAATATATATCCAACATATACACTTAATGAAAGCACCATCTCTGTATAATGTTTTGAGCCGTTTTATGTTTGTTTAGTTTTTTAAGAATCACATAAGCGTATATTTTAGTTATCGGTGATATTTAATATCCAATACTTTATCCTCGGAACTCGATAATATAAACGTTTGAATTCGTTTTTTTATCATAGCTATTCATTTGACCCATTTGATTATTCACATCTTTTTGTACTTTTAAAGCAAGTTATTTAATGTATTAAATTGGTAGATTAAATTGATTGTCTTACATGTTAACAAACAATTATAAGATAACAAGTTTGGAGCGGGGTAAATGCATAATTGTTGTCATGATTTAATTTAATGCAAAATGTTATTTATATTCATGTATTGTCACTTTATGCATTCAATCTATTTCAATAGTGTTAATTCGAAATAAAACACACTAGGGCCCCAACAAATTGAAGGGTTGTTCTACGGATTTTTGCTTCCAAAAAATGGAGCGAGCGAGCGAAATAAAAATAAAATTATTTTTATTCTATTTTTTGTTAAATCACAGTCGGCGAAAAGCGAAAAATGAAAATGCATATACTGTCTATGTAAATTGATATATTTTGCCAAATAAAATGCATGATATCTTCAAAATACCAGTACAAGATCATTTAGTAGTAATAATTGAGTTTAAGCCCTTATCAAATGTTTGTAAAAATAAATAAAAAAATCTCCAATAGCTGTTCTGCTTACTCACACCAGGTAGTAATTATTAAAATTTAATATGGGACACTGTAGTTTTCATAAATCAAAGTTATATTAACAGGGCTATAGATAACAAGCATATTTGCGTTATTGTGCAATTAAAATAACCAAAAACGTAATTAAATTTAAAATGAAGCGTACAAAAACGCAAATACTAATTTAATAACGTAATTCCCGTATAAAAACCTTGCGTCACGAAACGCAATTGAATTCTTACAAACACCGGGCGTATTCTTTAGACTGGTTATTTTCCATACAAAAATGTAGCGGATAGTTTATATACGTCACTGTATTTGTGATTTGAGCTTAATAAAGGTAATGTTGTTGTTGCAGCGATTTTCACGAACTCGGTCTTATTCAACACAAATATGAATGAACTTTAATCAGAAATTTAGTAATTGTTTGTTGTTATGTACAAGTACCTTTTTGAATTCCATTTTTATAAATAATATGGTAACCTTAGTAGATTTCTATTCTTTTATATATATCATCCCCTAAATTACCCTATTGAGTCAAAATACCGGGGTTGAAAAACCCAACTCAGCTCTAAACTAGGGGTGAAACTTTTGCTAAAACTCTATTGAATTTACAAAACCCCTATTGGTGTCAAAAACATGGGCTGATTACTCAATATACCCCAATAGTTATCTATAGCCCTGTCAGTTATATAAAAAGCTCAATTTATAAC
>NC_068364.1:31982858-32027858 GCF_020536995.1 Dreissena polymorpha
TGTGTTCTTGGAAGGAATTGATTTTTAATAAATAGCAGAACGTGTTTCTTAGAATACCTTAGATGCCATGCAACAAATGGCAATCTAAGTGGAGCTTGACAAATTAGATGTTTACTAAATGTACTTACTACTTCGCTACGTTTCTTCCAAGAGTTACATGCCTGAATAATGAAACAATACTAATAACATACTATAAATTCTTGCAAGAAATAAACAATTTAAAACGATTGAAACCATTTTATCTCACATGTTGTACGACTTCCAGTGCAAAGTGTTTTTCATCTTTAAACATTTAAGTGGAATCAATAGATCAGTTAAAGGGGAACGCGAAATTATGAGAAAATCAATACTTAACCCAGTTATACCTAGCGTCTAAAAAAAAGGTCTTGGCAAACAGCGTAGACCCAGATGAGACGCCACATGATGCGGCGTCTCATCAGGGTCTGCGCTGTTTGCTTAAAGTAATTTCTGCGATAAATATTATAAATATAGAAATAAATATACTAGACATCCCTAATTTTGGAAATAAATTGATCCAATTGAGAAGGATGGGAGAGTCTACTAGGCATACATGGGTTAATTAAATCAACTACACATTTTTGATTTCTCATATAAGGACATTCCAATAATGCGCTTGATTTCTATCATTAATTAACATGCCAATGATCTTCAGATGTGAAAGTGTACGCCCAAAACCTGTCTGGATTAAAGCGGTACTTTTTCCAACGGTTGGTGCAACCACAATATATTCTGATGGTTTATACAAGCTTTGTTAGAACAATCCACCATACAAAAAAACAACAATTTGTATCGCCTCGCTTTATTTAATGATTTATAAAAGTATAAACATCATAAAACTACGAACATCCCCATCGAACAAATAAACACTCCTACCAATTAGCCTTTATGTCCAAACGTTGTCTAAGATCGTAACTCTACGAGAAAACGAACTGTTAAACTGTCACAGATGGTTTCTAGCAATTTTTATTTTGAGCGTTTCTTAGGAAAACAATTGTATGACTCTACCGTCAATTACTTTTTCGGCGTCGCTGTTAAACGTCACTTTTGACCTTAGATGACCTTCATTCATGATAGGTCTCAAATGAATAAATCCGAATTGTGCATTGGCTAATAATACAGAAATCACCATAATCATTTGAAGCATATCATTTGAACTGAAATTTGAATATATTGTAAATTACATGTAAATTACGACAAATTAAATACAAAACATCCTCTAAACATTACATCAAAACGTTTTTTCTTAGTTTACGAAGCAGTATAGCATTAATCACATGTCTCTACAATTAAAAGAAGCTATTGTTTACATGCCGTAGCGGTCACAGTAAACACTACAAAAACGGGCTAGATTGCACTATACCGGTACGCAGTTGTTTACCACTATCGACAACGCGGGGGTTTGGTGCGGTAGCCCCCGATACTATGGAAATATATAGGTGTTGGAAATATATCTGTCTTTGATTTATTCTAATCCATATTTGCGTTTATTAGTGTAAAATTTTTTTTTTGTACTTTGTTTTGTTCATTTTGTATATAAAGTTCTGTCTTTCTGCAAAAAATTCATATCATTATCGAGTCTTTTATGTTTACATTCTACTTACATCTTTACACATTATAACACATTATCTTTTATTTCATTCCGATATTATGTTCATAGTATTTCAGTGGCGAATATGTTTTTTTCCTATTGAAAGTAATGTATTACTCGTTCAATTATAAAAACCTAGTCATTACAATACTTATTGACAATTAAACATACAACTTCATCTCTTCTTGGTCTTCATTTCTTATTTAATAATACAGTAAAATATATAATCTTATTATCACTCACTACCTTCATTAAAAAACATGGTCGCTTCATTCCATATCCTTTCACTGGTCGCAAACATTACAACATCAACGCCGTATATCTTGTTAAAGATATTTCTTGTTTCAGTATTTCCCCTTTAATCCGCATAACATCGTTTCTCAATATAGAATGTAACCGGCAAAATAATTTGCAAGTTGACTGATAAAGACCTGGCATTTTGGCGTTAATAAATCCTATAAATTGAAATCATATTTTCTTAATAAACAAAAAACTCAAAATTGACCAAAATTTCAAATCCAAAAATTAATAAAGAGAACTACAGATTTCGTCTCGCAAAATGCAGAACGTCCTAACACAAACAAAATATTGAACATAGTCACGGTGCCTATACCAAATATTTATTTGTTCAGTAAAGTGCGACTGCGCGTTTGTAATATGAAGTCCCAACACTAATCCGACATTTTTTTAACCGTTCAAACGCGGTTGCACTTTACTGAAAAAAACACTTGTTTGTTTAAAAAAAAATCATGATACATATAAACACTATCGAATAAGCGGGCTCTCAACTTTATCCCATTAAAAATGGTGAAATATTTAAAAAGAGATCCTTAAAAAGTTAACTGGGTCGCGCTTTATTCTCACAACACTGATCCTAAAATGTCACGTGGTATTGGCACCGTGATAGAAGATACACCAACACACTCGTAAATAAAGGGACCTGTAGATCATGTTACACGAACCAGATTTACAACGAATATCAATTTTTTTTACTCATTTCCAAGTGTAAAAGAAGCTCAGAATGCACTATTTGAAACTGGAACGGGCCAACTCTTAGTAAATTCTAATGGCTTCTGAAATAAACAAGCAACTATATAATATCGCCAATTGTATTTAAAATGCCGATCTTGAAAAAAGACTTTAAGCACAAGAACAAATGTCCCTGGTTGGGAATTATGAACTGCTTTGTTGGTTGCATGATCGAAAAAATGGTTTCACGAATGTATCAGAGTTGCATGGCTTTTTGTTGTTGTTTTTTAGCGTTGTAATTATGTACTTGAATACGGCAATCCATCTGCACATTTCATGTAACGCCTCTTATATAGCTGTAAACACACGTTTCTTCTTAAAATCTTATATAGCACGTACTTTTTAGCTCTCGAAAAACATATAATAACCATTGAAATTACTTTAAACAGAACAATAGATGTGTTTGTCAATAACACAATGCCCCCTACTGCACCGCAGATAATTATCTCCCTTTAAAGCTTATTACTTCCCTTGGATTTGTTTTTCGGACCTTTGACCTTGAAGGATGACCTTGACCTTTCCCTTCTCAAAATGTGCATATCCATGAGATACACATGCATGCCAAATATCAAGTTTCTATCTGAAATGAAATAAAAGTTATGAGCATTTTTCGAAACCTCAACGCAAAGTGTGACGGAAAGACGGACAGACGGACAGTTTGATCACTATATGCCATACTTCGGGGGCATAAAAATAACGGATATCACCCGTTCATACATGTATACACTTTCTTCCGTTTCATTTGAAATAAAAAAATATTTTGTCGAAGTTAGATATTAACATACACTTTACGTCTTGTAAGCACCGAGTTCAACCAACGCGTTAAAGTCTCGCTTCGTGTCAGACTCAAGCAGTTTTATTGCATTAAAAAAACTAATTATTCCAGGGAAACCTATTGATTCAAATAAATCACAAGCAGCGTTTGCCATGCGTTAAAGTCGTGTCAAAAGTTGAGTTTTATATTGTTGTTTGGTGAACTGTATTGTGTTTTTTGTTCTTGCTGTTAGCGTTAATCATTTGATATAACTAGTTTTTTCCGAATATATCAGTCATCCCATTTGATATAACTAGTTTTTTCCGAATATATCAGTCATCCCATGATCTATCCATACGAGCGGAAGAACTGTACCAAAACACATTTACAACACATAGTACTCAACGATACTAGATACTAAATAACAGCAATATAGAGATATCACAATTATGTAGATATGGTGTCCTAATTGTGACCAGGTTTTATTATAATAAGGCTTATTAATGTTTTTTTTAACTAATTGATTCTCAATACTTAGTAAATTCAGTCGCAATAAAAGGTACATGCATAAAGCAAAAAAAAAAAAAACATCCACTGTGTAAACATTTGTCCAACGACAAACCTTTGGTTATCTTGGATATATTGCAGAGGATGTATTTTAGAATATTGAAAATTTCATGCACCATATAACCATACATTTCATAACAATTTTGTTCGTGTTACGCCAAAAATTCCTGTGCATATCAACACTTTAGGTGATTTTGTAAATACAGATGATGTGAACCCTTTTTTTCAGAACGTTTGACGTGTTTCTACTAGTAACTATAACGACTTAAAGAAGTGCACATTACCCTGTGTCAATAACATTCATATGCATATGACTAGATTTCGAGAATTCAATAACCCGATTAGAAAAAACACCTCGAAAACATTAATGATGGCAATATTTGGAAAAATGCACGCCAATCCATCACATCTGGGTTATTAACATGACGAAAACAAACACTCTTACCCATGAGGGCGTTCGATTGGCGAAGGTTTAGTATGTCATTGTGAGCGCATATGTTTCTTGCTTTTAAAACTGGCTTCATCTGCAAATTATACAGCTAGCATTAAGACCGAAAGGAAGTAGTGATAGATTTATGTATGTTATATAATTAGGTTTTGACATTAACATATATTATAGTATGCATTAGTATCCAAATAACAGGTTCTTACACGCTTTCCTTTTTAATTTAAAGCATAAAGTATTGGTATGTCGGGAAGTTATACTTTCTGAAAGGTTTAGAAATAATGATGATAACATATTTAAAGATTATAGTTTACAGGCTTAATATTGAAAAAAAAAACAGATTCCGCATCTATGTGGCATCAATTTGGAGTATAATATTTGCCAGCAATTGAACCGTTACCCGTATATGGACCAGATGAAAGACGATCTCATCAATAAATTGTCGAAAGATTCACGGTGAATGGAAATCACTGATTATTTGAGACAAACATCTCTCATTATCACAATTATGAACATTTGAAGCGGATGTTATAAATAGAATACCACCATGTAATTTTTATTCTTACCTTAATACTGAATGAGAGAGATATTTGCGTCTTCATGTTGTATTTATTGAGGAAAATGTTTGTTGTTGTTATTAGGGGAGAGGGAGTTAATTTACGATGTGAATGTAAACTTAAAATTCGAATATATGTTATTGAACAATTGCAAAGGCAATACATATACAATAACGTTGTTAAGTTGATTGAATAACGAAGGTTCTTTAATCATAGAATTCGGTAATTGAATAAAACACAAATTTTATTGTATTTTTTTTCTAACTTTATTTCCACAAGTAAAACCCATAACAGGGCTTTCCAAACAAAATGAGTACAACTTAGACGTAATTCCATTGTTGTCATCATCTGATAGAGTTGTGTTTACGGTCTTGACAATATTAGCAAAATGACATTGGGCAAAACAAAATAAGCAACTGCTCTTCGCAATTCTGAGTGATTAAGCATTATACTATCAAACAAGGCAAGTTTATTACTATGATACGAAGGTTAGCGATCGTCACGGAATACGGGGTTTGACTCTTGAAAAACTATTTCAAAACGTGTCTTTACACATTTAGTAATCACTCAACCGAGTTACTGACTGATGAGTATGTATGTTAACTGCAAAATATATTTGTGAATGTACGTATAACATATACAGCTGTGCGCATTTTCATTAGATCATCGAGCATCCTATCATAACACAAAGTACTTTCACTCTTAAATGACACAATATAAATTTAAATGTAATTAAATTGACTTAATATAAATTTAAACTGAATAAAAATTAATCATTTAAACAAACACATTTAATAAATACAACTTATGAAATAACTAAATGAAAAAACGTTGACTTACTAATAATTATTATAATATTGATCAGTTTGCTGTCATTTGTTTTGACCTTTTGTCTTAACTTTTCAACATTCAACATGGCTTGAACCTTTATAGTTAAATTCGTAATAGTGCAATTAACAAGAGATTACATTCATTAATCAGCCGAATGTGGGTCTGGTGAAAAGCCAAAGGTATAAACAAATCTGATATTTTCAGCTTTTGTTAACATGCTTGTGTTGACTATTTCATTCGATAAAGTAGAGATTAAATAATATCTTCACAAGCGTCCAAAATCCTGAAAGAAAGAAATAAAACCAAAAGTAGGATATCCACTCAACGGAAAACGTTTATACCGCGCTTACTCAACTTGACGAAAATAATCCATTATTTTAGAAATGCCTATCCTTTAATCACCAACATCAGTGTTTCTACGCAATTAGCGTGTGAATTGTGTTGTTTGCCCCAAACCGCAGCTCTTTCGCGTCAAAGTACTTTGCTTGATGTAAAACCTTTTCAAACAAGCGCATCATGGTGGTGTTTTACTTTTCGTAACATCTGTTAATGCGGCTTCTTCAAACAATCAAAGGAACCAAAGACTTACAATCGACAGAGGTTAGCGCCTTGTTTAGCTCATTGTTTTTCTGTTTATGATAATAAGATTAAAACCAATATCTTTTTGATCGATTGCTTATATTATTTTTGCGTTTCTTATACAAAGGAAGGATCGTTTTTAATTCCATACCACTTTATTTAAGAAATATTCAACAAGAGGTGTGTTTGTTTGAAACACAATGTCCCCTACTGCGCCGCTTTGAAGCCATATATTTGACCCTTGACCTTGAAGGATGACCTTGACCTTTCACCACTCTAAATGTGTAACTCCATGAGATACAAATGCATGCCGAATATCAATTTGCTATCTTCAATATTGCCAAAGTTATTGGCAATGCTAAAATTTTCGGTCGGACGGACACACTGACTAACGGACTGACTGACGGAAAGACAGACAGACAGACAGGCAGACAGACAGACAGACAGACAGACAGACAGACAGACAGACAGACAGACAGACAGACAGACAGACAGACAGACAGACAGACAGACAGACAGACAGACAGACAGACAGACAGACAAACAGACAGACAGACAGACAGACAGACAGACAGACAGACAGACAGACAGACAGACAGACAGACAGACCGACAGGCAGGCAGACAGACAGATAGACAGACAGACAGACAAACGGACGGATTGACGGACAGTTCAACTGCTATATGCCACCCTACCGTGGGCATAATTATCAGGTGTTATAAATTTTTACAAAATACGTGAATTGATACATTGATGCTTACCAATACCACTTTGAAGATTATTATTAATTTTACTGTAATTAACTGGTGGTGTATGGGATATACACCCTCAGAAATGTCCTACCATACGAGAGCAAAACGTCGTCTAAAAAAACTCGTGTGTTATTTTTATATTTTATTAAAATAGGTTAAGTTATTGGGCAGATATTTTAATATTAAATCAGGTCAAGGGCTTTTTACACACGTGGTAAAGCTAATATTTGCTCCTTGGTATTGAAGAATGTTATGTGATTATTGAGTTATGTATTGCAGGTCTTATCTTTGAGAAATACCAACGTTGTTTTCATTTACATTGCTCAACGTTAATCAAACATAAATTCCAAAACATGTTTAATGAATTGTAGGTGGAAGTTAACGTAAGTGCTTTAAAAAAACATTTATCGGATAACATTCAAATATTATTGCCTATACGTTACAATTGCGAAAACATCTGTAATAAATTATTGCATTTTGTGTAAACGATCATTAATACAAATTTAAATAGGTGTCGGGATTAAATATGTTTTTAATTATTTAGTAGCATTAATCTTTGACCTACGTAAATATTTAATTTCACCATAATACTAACAATTTTATTTTGTATAAACGTAAGCTATGCACTTAGATGAACAGTTAAGTAAAGCATGCTATCGTTGTTAATGGCAAACATTATTCCAGATACAAGTGTTTAAATAAATTTATATTTTCTTAACATATCTGAGGCAAATTAATCCTATATAATATGTGATACATAGTTATTTTAACTTTTCGCACATAAAACTATTAAACGTAATTTGCGGACTAAACACAAATGATGATAAATAGGTATCTCATATTTAGCGACATTGCTTAATTGCTTAATAGCTTGCTGATTGATCATTCCTATCAAATACAATTTCAAACTCACATCAATTTTGTTAATTAGCGTATGAGTTCAAATAAAGGTGAGTGCGTCAATTGGTATACTTAGTAAAAGTAATTACTACTTAATTACTCCTTCTACCTTAGATCGGTTTTAAAGAACACATAACTCTGCAAATAAAACTCCTACAAAAATAATTGTATCAAAGAGCTTCGACGTAAAGAACAAATGTTCCTTTTTCATGTGGATTTCAACTTCAATTTGGGTAATTTTGTCTAAAAGCATTTTAATGTACATCAATGCTGTTGTGGAAAAGTCGCAACTGTGATTTTATGTATTGCCAACGAGTCGTTCGAGCTTGTAAGGAATTGAAAAAAAAAAAAGATATGGTTGGCATTTGTTAAAAATCTATAATGTAAGCAATAAATTGTGTATACATATACTCTTGAAAGATATGCTAAGTCATTAAAAATATATTACCACGTTTTTTCCATACAAGCACACTACTAACCAGTCATAGACATTAACATTCTTTTAATATAAAGGCAAAACGTATTTTATTATTGTACGTGCTGATTGGGGCCAATTGATATAGTTATATAATCAAATAAACAATAAATAACACATTTTAATTACTCAGTTAAAATTTAGTATATATTTTAAGGCGATACGCTGATCAAATATTGGTGCGTACAGCTTAGTCAAAGACCAACTCTAAAATATCAAACAATGAAACTCCTGCAATTGTATCAATGAGGAGAATTTGTCAGGAAATACACGTAAGAATTTGTTAATTGTAGGAATAGACTGAGACTACCACCGAGAAGTCTGGGTTGATACAGAACAGAACAGAACAGAATAGAAAGTTTATTCGTATAATTTGATCAAGTCTAGTTCATCGTTTCAATACAAAACTGACAATAAAAAAGCAAGAAGCACATGTATAGCAATGTAAAAGTGACAAAACCAGTATATAAAATGTGATAAATAGTGCGGATAAGGCCATGATATCACTTAACGTTTGCATTCAATGTCTCAGTTCTCATTTTAAAAGCAATTTTTCAATATTTCTCGAGATTTGTTAGAACTTTTGTGTATTTGTTAACAAAAGTATAAATGTATGCACGAATACAAATGCATGAATATTTATGTATACAAATGAAAACACAAAACCATTATTGATTATATCTATGCCATTCTACACAAAACATGTTTTACCAATTAGGAAGGCATGGTATTAATTCAAACTATAAAAAGCGCTTATAACAGGAGAGTTGGATTGCAAACGATTAAAAATATAATCATCTAATCATCGACGTATCGTCGAAATTATCCATTAGGTTGTTTTTATTAGGTACGCACATGTTTCTCAGCCATCATTTTTTCTTTCCAACAAACAATACCAATTTGTTGCATTATATTCCATTTTGCCGAACAATTTATTGTAATGCGTAGTGTTACATTGTTGTTAATTAGGTCACATTATTTACGACCATTAGTCAACTACTGGTGTGATTACGTTAACTGAATAACAGAAGTAATCGTTAATGCGATTTGGTATATATGCTTGACGACCATAGACCTAAATTACGTCATTAGTTTAATACGATCAGTTTTCTATTCACCGGTATGTTCTGATAAATTCTTAGATGTATTATGTTTAATCAATGGAATCCAGCTGAGTGGAAAAAATGTTCCACAAATGAAGATAATGGCTCATTAATCGCACTTTTCATCTAAAATAAACGCAACTTATTGTATGCGATATCAAGGTTCATAATTAAATATATTTTTTATAACAATTTTCGGGGCCATTTAATCCGTCGTTAATTGTGTATAAATAGCGAGTAATATCTATATCTTTATGAATATAAAGATTATGGTTAAAAAACCATTCATCGATTAAACATTGTGCTGCAGATCAACATGATTGTTACTCAAATGTATTATTTATATATAAAGTTATGCGTTAGCATTACGTTTTGAGGTATGATTAAGCGTTACTTTTTAAGGTATGCTTTATCGTTACTTTTTAAGGTAACCTTTAGAGTAACTTTTTTGGCAAATTATAAATTTTAAAACTGATATCTGCTGAAATCACTATCATCCTGAACATTGAAATTACTCGTGTCTTGTTTACAGTACTGTGTCGAAAAATTGTGTGAGGAATTGACATATGTCGGTTTTAATTTTTATATCAAATATCAAATATGTGTATAAACATTATTCATAAGTGTAGATAAATATTTATTGTGTAATTGACTATTTTAAAAATAGTGTTAATCCTATATGTATATTTTGCTTTTTGCATTTCGTATATATAGAAGCATGTATTCAAACAACTTCCGTTGACAGTAAGGCATCTTTATATGTAACCGCTCACATGTTAATCGTGAATCACTGGATATGATCATTCAAAGTACATCTTACCCTCGCAGTATACTGATTGATATTTATTGGCGTTCGTAAAACCGCCTTGCGGCTCCGTTTTAAGAGTATGAAAATAATAGATTTCCTCTCATTTCGACTTCTATAAGTCATAAAATATAAATAAACATTGTAATAAAGTTAACACTCTACAGCAGACATAAGAAGAGCTTCCGCCCGCGTAAAGAAACACAAACAAACTGAGAGACATACGAAATGGTAGGTTGGACTGAATTTCCAACGGAAGAAACACGCGAACAATATTGCAGACAGGAATTCGCATGCTTATGTAAAATGCCATGGAAACCACGAGTAGTTTCCTTCATCAATATGCAATCTCGGTAACAAGTGCACTTATGTAACGTTCGATAATTGTAGTTAAAGTAGTATAACATCTAAAGAAAATACTAAAGCGATGAGATGAAATACTAATTAAAAATAGCTTAATTCAGAGTGTTATACGTATGCTTGAATTAAAGATACAATCAACTTGTAATCCATTGGTGATGACTTTTGATAGAAACATGATATTAGAGCCAGTACAACTAATTACAGTTCCTTTGGAAGATACCTTACTAATGAACGTTAACGTGACATATCCTTGGTATAGCGTGTTCGATAATCGGGAGTGAAGATTTATATTAAACCTTCGTACGACATACTTCCATAACGAAGTATGCAAGTGTGAAAATTAAAAAAAAAATAATTCCGAAAGGAACATGCAATTTCGGTTAAAACAAGTCGTTTTGGTTAAAACTTGCAAAACTCCTCAAATATTGATTATTCAAGTTGAATCATTAAGGTCGTTAGTCATATTTAAAAAAAAAGAAACACAAAGCTAACACAGTTAATTTTGTTGATCTTAAGTGATGTTTGCATCAGACTCTTTTCGAACAGGCGGGTTGGAATATGGACAATTTGCTTCTGACGACATTCCAGAGACAGGCGGGTTGGAACATGGACAATTTGCTTCTGACGACATTCCAGAGACAGGCGGGTTGGAATATGGACAATTTGCTTCTGACGACATTCCAGAGGCATTCGCTTTGAGTTTCCTTTTGCACTTTCAATCATAAAATGACAAATTTTAAATTAATAAAAAATAGATCGTCATATGCTGTTGTACTATCTGATCGAATTCTAATAAACATTCAGTTATCGATGCCGAAAAAGAATCGTTGTCAGTAACACAATATTTCATTGATACATATTTAGACATCTTCGAATGAACACTGTTCGATACAGAATAAAATATGCTATTCTATATCCAATAAATTCACACAATGGACATTCTTCATATGTACTTAAGAATTCAAATTAGAACCAAGAACAATACGCAGTGTTTTAAGTGTTTTAATTTATAACGACTTACACTTTTGATAATGTCATTAACAAAATGTACAACATAACACTTATGTACACAGAGGCAGATAATGTTAAGCTTGACAAAATATATAAGCTTTTATTGAACATTTTCAAATTAAAGGAATATTCTTTATTCTTAGACTGAGGTCAAATAATTGTATGTTGAATAAGGGCTAATGACAAAAACGCACATCTGTTCAAAGACCTTTACAAGAAAATCTTTTATGCTAAGGCTTTTACTCGTATCATTCTTCAATATGCGCTGCTGAGTTATCTTTTGTTATGTGATACCACGTTCGCGATTTGGCCTAGTATGTAATTTTTGGTATAAACGACAGGCGAATTATTCGGCTGAGTTGGTTTTAGAACTATTATTATGAAATTTACTATCATTTTATACAAATATAGATGCTTTATTTTTATTAAATTTGAAACCGTGTCCATAATGTTAATGTAATGCTTTAAAATAATGACTCAACTAATTCACTCGAATTTATCATACTTCAACGTCGATATCGACCTGATAAAAAGGTGCCTGATATATTTTTATATCAGGTTAGTATGTGTTTACATCTCACCTCCTACAAAATTGACCTAATCCGATTGGCTTAGACCGGTCACGTGCCCATGGTGTATTTTCCATAGACCCCGAGTAATTTCCATAAACCCCGAGTAATCGAGAAGTTGGTTGAGATATAATCGTTAAACAGTTAGTAACTGATGGTGTATGGGATATACACCCTCAGTAATTTCATATCATACGAGAGCGAACCTCTATATCCCATACGCCATCAGTTACTAACAGTGTAGCAAATACTATCAGTCAATGTTTGTACGAACTATTAGTCGGGATCAAACAATAAGTCCTCAATATATGTTTAAAACAATCAGATTCAACAAACCAAACAATTTGATACTAAGATTTAGTACATATTTGACTCCAAAAGCAAAAGACCCAGCTTTCATTGTGGTTTTAACAAATTCAGGAGGGCATAACTTCTTATAAGAACGTTAAACAACATATTGATTTCTTAAACATGCGTAACGACAGCGATTATATTTGATTATTTATTTGCAAACGGGGTGTAGAGGTATGATCAACAGAAAAAACACGTTGTTGCCCTTTCTTTTGCAATACATCTGGCTCGGAAAGAAGTAAAAATGGTTCAGTAAGGCTGGTCGTTATTTTATTCTGAGCCTTATTTATCACAGAACAATAAGCCAGCAATCTGTTATTCTTTATGACCCTTTCTACCCACAAAGGAGCCATCTCGACCGAAATTCTAAGCGGGGTTCATTGGAACACTGTGAACCTGACATTTTCTCTAAATGCTCTCGTAATCCTTGGAGTATATATTATAGATGAAATGAAATATTGCTGTTATTGATTCGGGAATCATTTCACAGTTGAATGCTTTGTTAGGTTTCTGTACAGCTCTCTGTTTGACAGTAACAGCAATGATGAGAAATGGATATTATATGTATATATATATATATATATATATATATATATATATATATATCACGAATTCAATTGCACCCAACATGCATTATGATGCATTTATTTTATGGAATAAAAGAATGTGCAAGTTTGATCAGTTGAAAATAACAATTTAACATGTCAGTGTATGCAACTGCATTTACCCATTTATGCCTAGTGGAATCTCTCCTCCTTCTAAATTGGATCAATTTATTCCCAAAATAAGGGATGTCTAGTATCTTTATTTCTATATTTAGAATATTTCTTACAGAAATTCCTTTAAGCAAACAGGGCAGACCCTGATTAGACGCCGCATCATGCGACGTCTCATCTTGGTCTACGCTGTTTGCCAAGGCCTTTTTTCTAGACAAGGCTAGGCATAAATGGGTTAATACTGTCCAGTTCATCTCATAGGCGTTTATTATCAAAGACCAAAGCCTTAAATCAGAATAAATCAAATCAGGAAATAACGGCGAACACGTCTACGGCGGCCATTTATTGACGTTGATACCAATCAGCATGCCAATGTTGTCATGTCAATCTGCTGGCAATCCCTTAAAGGGGCCTTTTCACAGATTTTGGCATTTTTTGAAGTTTGCCATTCAATTCTTTATATTGATAATTGTAAACATGGGATATACAAAGCTCCAGTGAAAAATCAAGAATAAAATCAAAAAGGTAATCCTCAGCAGGGCTCGAACCACTGACCCCTGGAGTCCTGGAGTAAAAAGTCTACCACTAAGACCTCTCGGCCATCCTTCCGGATACAATGTCAACTGTATTTTATAATTTATATAAGCAATCCTCGTAGTTTCACAAAATATAACGACAACAACAGAACCGTCCAAATTATTAATTCGTTTCCTGTTGCAACGATTTATAATTTTCTGGTTTTTAAATCGTCAAAAGATGCATATAATGGCTATTTTAGAGCATGGTAAATGTTCAGCATTACAGTTTTTTTCACAAATATCATAACTAAAACGAAAATTGGCAAATCTGAAACAACTTTGTTCAATTTTGTAAATTTACCCAAACGTGAAAAGGCCCCTTTAAAATAAATACATTCATTAACGGCCAATAACAACGTGACTATAAGGTCAGGCAAATATTTAAGCAATTATACGATATTGTGCTCTTTATCAAAACTGTTCAACATGACCAAATTAATAAAAATTGTATGTATATGTCGACTTTCAACCGTTTCGCATAATGTTTAACTTCTACTGCCAAAGTACGCATATACAAATTAATATATTGCTAAATATGTACATTTGTTAGAACGCCATGTATCGCCTTACACTAAAAAATTAACCTCATCAAGAGTAGGACCACTGTCTGAAAATTGATTCCAGCTCAGCTTCTGTTTATGTTGATGGATTGACGCTAAAAGCCCAAAAAGCAAACACAATTTGCCTGAATTGCAATTTCACTGCTCATAAGATAACACTTTAGGAACATTAGAACATGAAGAGCTATTGGATGCGTAATAATCAAGTGATGTATCGGGCTCATTGTCGTCGTATCAATATAAATTGGTTTCGCTTCAAAATGGGGGTGTGCAGTGTATTTTCTACTCGTTTATTTTCGTTTCAGATCTTCTAGCTTTGATTTTTTGCATTGAATACATATGTGTGCAGAAAATTCTCATAATATGAGTGTCTTATTTAACTGTGTGATCAAAGCACGTGAATTATATTGTCAGGAGTAATTTAAAGGGAATAGTTTCAAACCGTGTTCATTACATTAAAAAAACATGTGTGATTAGAAGCAATAATGATAAAACTCGTTTTTTGATATTCGTAAAAAAAATACTAGATATATAAAAAAAATGTACAGAACGTTTTTAAGATAACATTATTGTTATTGATAAAATATTACGTGTAGGAGATTTTAATACCATCATTTATACCACTACCTTACATAAATGCATTTTAAGATTTGATCTAAATTATCAATAACGGTTTCTTTTTATTTATGTTAGCATATACTTTACTAGTGACATTAGGATATGCCTTGCATTTAAAATTGTTTGCAGAGAAAAAAATCATTTAAAGGATAAGCCAGTTTGTCTTTTAACGGCATGAGTCAGTTGGCCTCATGACGTTTAAGCCAGTTTGCCTAATTTCGTCATGTAACAATTGCCTTATGACGTAATACGTCAGTTTGCCATATGTGGGATTTCATAATGAATATGAACCCATTCATGCCTATCGTCTAGAAAAAGGCCTTGGCTAACAGCGAAGATGCGGCGTCTCATCAGGGTCAGCGCTGTTTGCTAAAGGAATTTCTGTAAGAAATATTCTAATTATAGAAATAAATATACTAGATATCCCTAATATTGGAAATAAATTGATCCAAATTAGAAGGATGGGAGAGTCCACTAGGCTTAACTGGGTTAAATAAGCATATGCTGTAATTTGGTGGTCGTGGACGTAACGGTTAATTTTGAGTGTTGGCTGTGTGTTCGTGTATCCATTTGTATCGATTTTCTCCTATATAACCATAGCAAACATGTTTCGGTTAAATTAATATCCATTTAATACATATTTTGGTGACGTCACTACGTTATTGTCACCTCTATACTAAGACGCATCACATTCCCCTGGTTTGGTGAATTATGCTTCCACCAAAGTAGTTCTGCGTACAAATGAAAATGATAATAATGAAAGGAAAAATCGTTTATAATTGTGTGTTTAACACGAAAGGTTGTTAAAAAAAAATGTTATTTAATTATGTTTGAACGTGATTTTGAATCTCTATTCAGACTGATAGCGATTATCAGAAGTATGATTACCTGACCTTCTTTTGCTTTCACGTTTCAATCGTAAAAGATGTGCAACCCACAATTCCTTAAATGTTAGTACACAGGTCAGTTAGACCGGTGTGTACACAATGATTAATATCAGGATGGTGTGCATACCGCAAAGGCTAATCGGGGACAAACCTTAACGCACTAACAATAAGCCAGTCTAGGTTTCTCAGAAAAAGGATCACTTTCAAATTAAAATACATCATACCCATGCAAAAGACTGATCCTTATTGGCATTCTTTAAACCGCAATGGAGCTTCGTTTTAAGAGTATGAACATTATTGATTTACTCTCAATTCTTTGTTTCTTAAGTCATAAATAGAGACGCCTTCTGATCAAGTAAATAAACCACAACCGACATTACAAGAGCTTCCGCCCGCGTCAAGAAAAAACAAACAAACGGAGAAACGTAAGAAATGATGGGCTAGAATGCATAACTAGGGGAATTAAAAGCGGACACAAATACACAAACATAAATTAGCATTCATATTTTAATGTCATGGAAACACACATATTGCCCCATACAAATACACAATATCTGAAACAATTGCTTTCAGGAAACGCTCGACTTAAGCAAAAGCAGTATGACATGTACAGTGCTATTAAAAGCGATTATTTGAAATACTAATTAAAACTAGCTTATACATAGTTTGAAACGTAATCTTCAATCCAGGATAAAATTAAATCGTGATCCCTAGCTGGGGACTTTTGATGAACGTTTATACCTGGTATTCCTGGGTCAAAGTGTTCGGCAAAGGAGGTCAACAAAATTGAAGATTCACAAAAATGTGTTAAATGTGTCGACACCTTATTTCATAGCGAGGTATAACAGTGTGGAAATTATCACAGTCATTCAAAAGACCAAATGCCGAAACGGCTTAAACAAGTTGGTTGTTGGTTCAAGCAACCAACTTGGTTGTTCTTACATAAGACCTAAATATGGATCATCTGAAAAATTAATTCTTAATGGACGTTAGTAAATTTCGTTTTCAAAGCGAATCGAATGTGCGTAGGTTGTACATTCAAAGACGTAAATAAACACATTATGTACATTTTGTTAAGCTCCGAAAATTTTTACGTAATCAGCAAGTCTATAAAAAAAAGTTTCTAAAATTTAATAAACAAAAAAACAGAAAGAAAGCAAAGCTTACACAATCACTGTTGTTGAATATATTTGATGCTTGCTACATATCATTTTGAAACAAGTAGGGAATAAACTCTGGCAAAATATATTATGCAATTAATACATCGTGGCTTATCATATTTAAACTTCGGAAAAAAAGATGCATTGAGACAACATTATTCTCTTTTAATCGGACCAAAATGCCATGTCACGGAGCAATTATAGTCTTCAAGATTGTTATTTACATTGCAATCCTTTGAATGTCGTGCTATTGAGTCGATATTATATACTGTTTCGTATCCATCAACACTGACATCGGCGCCACTTGACCATGAGATAATGCGAAACAATTAAGATTTATTATTTTAGCTTCAATACCAAATTGAGCATTTGAGTTTTATAAAATATATTTAGTAATTTGAGATTGTGTATCATGATGCAATAAAGTATGCGATAAACGTGTATTAGTTTTGGTTTTGCAACCTATTTAGCTATTTTCAGATGTTCCATCAGACATAGCTGTAAGTCGGGGATTTTGATTCGCTTCGAATAACCTTTTGGAATGTAATTTCAATTATTAGAAGTAGATATTTTGATTAATTATTATATGTCAATACAATAAAAATGCGATTGTGTGTTGTAGTGTATGATCGAATTTTTATTAACATCGAGTAATCGATGCCTTAAAAATCGTTGGAATGAAAATAGTTTTTGATTTTAATATTATTGGGCATCTTTGAATCAACACTGATCGGTGCAAAAAAACTCAAAGACTAGGTTTTCCAGAACATGACAAAGCGAGATTTCAGAACAAGTAAATATCTGCAAACGACGTTTAGAAATCATCCGTGCCAATGCGTTTTCATGTAACATTATGTAATACTATAGACTCATTATTATACGAGGGGCATTCTTTTCCGTTATTTTCGCTGGTTGACTACACGAATTTTACACGCACACATAAAAAATGACCGACACAAAATCTTTATTTTTCCCCAAAAAACAGATATCCACGGATAAACGTTTCCACGAAAAAGTTTCGTTTTAAACATGAAATGTCATGCAAACTAATATTTATGATTTTACAGTATCTGTTAAACGACACTTACAAAAAAATGTTCGTGCCAAGGCGTTTATTCGTATCCTTCTTCAATAGCTACGTCAGCTGCTGTTCTGTGATACTCAACCCCCGAGCGTGATTTGGCCAAGTCTGTAATTTAAGAATGAACAATACGCGAACTATTCTGTCATCAATACTTCTCGACCGCCATCAAATCGGCCGTTGTTTTTTCAGAAGTGTTATTATGGCATTCTCGTAATAAGTATTATTTTAAATAAAACATAGGCATGTTATTGTTGTTTTTCCAGCCTTATGGTTTCGTGAAATTTATGTTTAAAATATTTGTGAAAAGGTTGTTGTTGTATGAGCTAATTAATAAATTTAAAATTCTCTTTTAAAGCGACGTCTTTATAAGAAAATAAACGTTAATAAGTGTACGTTACATGCGTAAAACAAGCTAACAATAAACTTATCACATGTTTTTGTTATTGAATTGTATTTACGCTCCCTTTTAATGAACCTTAATGTTAGCCTTGCTCTGGGAAAACCGTGCTTAATGCATGAGCGTAAAGTATGGCCCCCTATTAGCCTGTGTAGTCCGCACAGGCTGAACAGGGACAACGCTTTCTTTCTAAAAATTGATTTTCGGTTAGAAGTGAGTTCTTTTTAATGAACAATTAAATTAAAACGGAAAGTGTCACCCCAGATTGGCTTGCACTGCACAGGGTTACCCCCGTTCTCACAGAGCTGCGACTTTACGACGATCATCCCGATCAAGCCACGATCTTAAAAAGGTTTGGATCGGGGCGGATCGAGGCCGATCGGAGTCTAAGTCGAGAAATTTGGCAAATTATGGTCTTTATTTCGACTTTTTTTCTTTTCTTATTGCTACTTTTTGGCCACGATCCCGCTACACTTGTTTTGAGCATGTTCAAAATAAGCGTGGCGAGAGCGTCGAGCTCTCCGATCATGAAGACTCTACCGCGATCATACTGCGCTTATGAAGACACCACTACGTTTCTCCTGCGATTTGTCACAATCGGCCACGTTTTCGACCACGCTTTGATCGTAGTAGAAGCGGCGTCTATTTGTGAACGGGGATAAACGTGGACGATAATTTACGAACATTTCTTAAGCCCGGTTTTCACAGAGCGAGGACCATTTATTTTCTCGAATTAATCCTCATCTTAAACTAACAAATTTATTGGTATCACACTTCGTACTTTAAAAATGAGGGTACACACTCATTAAAAAATTGCCATGTGTTACTAAAAGAATACAATTGTTAACAATCATTCTGTACGATTATATTTTTATTATAAGTTTTCTTTCACGCTACCAATATACAAGTACATGTATATGCTCATCAAGCTAAATGTTCGTTTATAAAAAGGTATACAAATGTTTATTTAATAATTCCATTTTTTAAACTACGTCCATAAAACAAATGTCATGCATTTAAAAATAATAATTAAACTAAAATCCTCGTATTTTATCATACGTCTACGTCGACTTATACCTGAAACGTGGTGTTTGATATAGTTAGTAGGTTATTTGGTGTTTATATAAGTAAATGCCTATTATTTGTTATTAATCGTAAATGAGTAAAATTGACCGAAATTATATACATGTTTATCAAAACAATGTTTACAAGACATTACTTTTAATGTGCATTGAATCCTTCGGAAAATATAATAGATTAAATCAAATAGTGCTGTAATTGATTCATAATTCATTTCTCACTTAAATGCTTTGTCCTTTTATAATATGTGTGTAAAATGCTTGTTATAATCATCAAATGTACACAAGTAATTTTAATAAATCAAGCCTGCAATATCATCCAATAACATCATTTGCTCCACAACCTTACATGACTTGTTATATTTGATCCGATTAATAAATAACATTTCCTTATTATTAATGTTGGCAAATTGTGAATTCATATGTTTTCCAGTGTCTATCTGCGATTCATTGAAGCTGATATTGTTTGTAGGGAAACATTCATTTCAACGATGATCATTCAAAGAATCTTCATTTCTTAGCCATTAAATACAAATACGCCTACTCATAAAGAAAGCAAACTACAACAGACATAACAAGAGCTTCCGCCCGCGTAAAGGAACAAAACAAACTGAAAGAAATACGAAATAATGGGTTCGAATGCGAACTTCTAGGCGAGCTACCACCGGAAAAGAATGCACAGACATGTATTAGCATTAATAATGCCATGGAAACACGAGCAAATTCTAATTTCAGTATGCAAATTCTGCAAAAAATGCATTCAGGAAACGGTCGATCGTAGGGAAAGTTGCATGACATGTGCGATAGTATTTAAGCGGTAAGTTGAAATAATAATAAAAACTAGCTAAACATTTAGCAGGCTATTTTATTCCGAATCTTCTATCAATGGTACAAGTAAATGATAAGCCCTTGGTGAGGACTGGTATTCAAACCTGATATAAGAGCCGGCACAGCTAATAACAGTTTCAATGGCAGATAAATTACGGATGAACCTATATGTGTTATTTATGATACAAGGTGTTCGGAATCGGAGGTCAACGGGATTAGAGATTTATATTTCACCTTCTTACGGCGCTAATTTTTACCGAGGTCTACATGTTTAATCAGAATCGCAATCATTCCGAGAAAACAATGCAGCTGCGATTTGAACAAGTCGGTTTTGTATCATACTTACAAGAGTCTTCAGACCTGGATCAACTGAAATTGATTCCGTAAGACTGTTGTTAAGTTCTTTTTTTATAACCTTTGTGATTTGTATAGTCGACGACATCGTTTTAAATAATAATCAGTAAGTTTAAAGCTCCGAAAGTTTGTTTGCACTAATTTCATAAAAATATAAAGATTTTCTGTGTTAATAAATTTAAGAAACTAAAACAACCCAAACATATCTTCATAGTTTATATTGTTGATTATAGTTAATGCTTGATACATAAAATAATCAAACATCAACAATGGCAAACTTGCCTCTGCAAAGTATACTCGTGGCTTATGATTGTCACATACCAGTCTCAACGATATTCCAGAGGTATTGAGGCACATTAAACTTTGCTTATCTCGAACCGAATGTTTGGTGACGGTGCAATTATGGATGCCAAGATGTCTATGTACATCCCTATCCCATTTTTGTTGTGTTATGTGTCCATATAACATATTGTTTTGTTTTTAACATTAACACTGGTTTAGGCGCCACTTGATCGCGAGATAAATCGACTCATTATGATTTATTGTTAAAGCTGCAAAATCAAATTAAGCATGTGGGTTTCGTATTTGAGGTATATGCTGAGATTGTATGTTAATTGACATAACTATGTGAGCTATTGCTGTATAAAATCGAGTCTTGCAACGATTAACCTATTGTTTGATCAAAAAGATGTTAAATCATAGATTTAAGTCGGATACATCGATTCGTTTTGGTTTTGATGTTGCAATTTATTTTCAATTACCTCGAGTAGTCATTTAAATATAGAATATATATCAAATAAAATTGTCAAAAATAATTGTACTATCTGATGAAATTCCAATTAACGTCGAGTTATCGATTAATTAAAATATTTTTTGATAGAAACATATTAGTATATTCATGTATTCTTAGGCATGTTCGCATTTACACTGATTTGTTCCGGAAAAATGACAATATGTACCAGAACATGACTATGCACGATTTCAGGAAAGAACATACTATAAAATCATTGGGGCATCTATTTCTGTTGATTTCGGAAAATAGCGGACTCATAATTTCTCCCCAAAATCCACGAATTTACGAAACCACGAAAAAAGTACACCACAAAATTATTGCCGACAAATTTATATAACTTTACAGTATTTGCTAGAAAAAAACGTGTCAAGACGTTTACTCGTTTACTCGTATACTCGTATACTCGTATACTCGTATACTCCTATACTCGTTTACTCGTATACTTCTTCAATATATACAGCTGCGTTATCCGCTGTTGTGTGAAACTCAGACCCATTGCCTGAGTAGGCAAAGTCTGTAATTTTAGTATGAACGATTGGCGAATTATTCTGCCATCTAAACCGCTTGACCGCCATCCATTTCGTCTTCTGAGCTTTTGAAAGAATTATTATGGCACTCTCTAAATAATCATTTATCTAAATAAAACACAGACACTCACTTTAGTTTCCCTGCATACTAGTTTGAATATATGATTAAAACATTAGTTAAAATGTTGTCAGATAAGCATGGTATTTTATTATATCAATCTCTCTTGCAGTCAAAGGCCACCAGCCCATAATACAGACAGTGTAATTGCATTATTATATAAAATAAACTGAGTAGTTAAATAATACAAAGTCATATGATGCAATACACACATGCAATTTTCTAGAACAAATACTGCTATACATTATAATTTCAAAATTTTAAAATATCAAAATGCAAGTATAAACATATTTACAAGGTAAGCCACAGATTATGATTCATTATCTATGCCAAACAATATAATTATGCAGTTTTTTAACCTAAACATGGTTTACCTAATAATGAAATACCTATGACAAGTGAGCATGCACAATAGTAACATACGTATAAAGTAATCTAAGAATCATTATTCATGATCAAATATGAATAAACAATTTAATACAAGCATGCAGTATTAAAATGAAAGCTAGTTTGCATGATAATTACGTAATTATTACATATTAGCATACACATACATATATTTGTGTATATTTTATGGCAGTCTAAATACATGGGATTTACATTTTGGACATCTAATCCAAACGTTATAAATGCTGTGTGATATTGAATTGTCTTCGTACTTTATTACATTCAGACAAAAATTTGGCTATCAAAAATATGTGCTTTTGATTTTCATCGGCCATAAGCATGTTGAATAAACGAACAGTTGCTATTTGATTCAGCCACTGCGGAATAAACACGTCGTGTCTAAGTGTTTTATAAAATGGGCACTGCATAAACATATGGTACTCATCCTCTACAATATAGACATTTCGCATTAGACAGAATTTACAATATCTATGAGTATGCGGTATGTTCAAGTGTCGGCCTTTCTCAATCATGAGATCGTGTCCGGAACATCGGAAATTTGAAAGACATCTTTTTAATGCGTAAGGCAACTCAATTGACAGATATCGTTCAACATTAAGTAATGTTTTGTATTCCCGATAATATTTCGCCTTATGAGAACTATCCATTTGAGCTTGGAGATTTTGCATAGCACAATCTTTAAGCCTTTTTTTTTTAATAAGAAGATGAACATTTTAACATTTCCGACTTCGTTTGCTAACCAAATATAGCCAAACCCATTCTCGAAAAGTACTCTTTTCACATGTGTAGCCCAATTGATTTTGCCTGATGAATCGAGGTTTCGAAGAAGCATGTACATTTGTCTCGGGTATCTGTTTGTTGGCATCTGAAGAATCCAGACAAAGCATAGAAATTTGACACATGTTTGTTCAAACCACAAAGCCGTTTACAGTAGTTGATGTGCACACGTTCAATACACTCTGCGTACTGGAAGCCCCATATTTCGGCTGAGTAGCACAAAATCGGCGTGATCATAGCGTCAAAAAGTTTGAACGCTTGTTTGGGGCTAAAATATCCAAAATGCACAATCCATTTATCTGATTGATTCGTGTTTTCTTTATAGTTACCATTCCTTGTTTCAAGTTTGTTTTTATTTAAGCATCGACTCTGAGAATGAAATGCTGAATACATATGTGTTAAGTATCGTTGAATATTAGCTGGTGAAGTCCGCACAGGCTAATCAGGGACGATAACTGGATTTTCGTTTGGATGAAACTTCTTTTAAACAAAAACTTCCATGATAATGGAAAGTGTCACCTCACATGGGCCCAAATCAAGGTTAAACGATCATTTACGATCATTTTGAATAGCAAGCAACGTCGTTATTCAATTTAAAGCCTCGTCTGATATTTTTTTAATGCCATGGCAACAATCTGTCATTTTATAAAAACCGCACTCCTCAGAAGGAACCATCTTGACCGTACATTCTCTAGACTAACAGTTGTTTAAAACAACGTGTACACAACATAGACGACAAATGTTCTCTAAATCCTATGAGAATATATGGTACATAGAAATAAATATTGATGTTATTTATTTGAGGTTTATTTCAAACGTAAATGCATTGTTACGTTTCTGATAAGATCTTTTTACGACAGTGATGGCAAAGATAAGAAAAAAAGTTATAGATACTAAGCATAACTTGTCAAGCAACATACAACTTCATGCATGTAATGGAAAATTTCGAGAATGCGCGTGCAACGTGTCCATGTTAGTTAAAAATAACAGAACATAATGACAGTGTGTGTAACTGTATGGACAACTGCCTATGTCATTTAATAAGAATTTGCTATCAACGGCAAAATACTGTAAACTCAGTATTATTCATGGGGCTGATATTTGCATAGATGTCGTGGGATGACAGATCCACGAATTTGAATTCCAACGAATAATTTATTTAGTTTGTCTGCTTGGGCTAAAATCAGAAATCCGCGAATATGTGTGTAAACAAAATAATTATTTATAAAAAAAATCATGCCGATAAATGTAATTGACTTTACAGTATTTACAAAAAAATCGCCTTATTGTAAATCATGTTTTCAATTATTTAAGGTAATTTCACGATGTTTTCTGAACAGATCTAACAGCGCAATAATCCGATACTGCGGACACTATTGTCCGGGTTTTCTTATCTTTTAAACAACATCATAAAATCTGAATCAATCAAAGAAAAAAATAATACCGCATACGTTCACAACGGATTATAATTGATTACCATTAATCATGCAAATCCAATATCAATTGCAATCCTTGGAAATAAATCCATTCAATAACTTCTAATAACATTGTGCCTATTCGGCCGGGCTTTACTTGTGACAATTAGCCGGTAATGTGTCTTTTATAAAAATGTCAACATGTGATGAAATTCACGCTGGTCAATTATTATGAACGGCTTAAATTAAGTAATATACGTATATAAATTATAGCACACAACATCACTTCATCTAAAGAAATCTTTTTATCACATGCCATACCCTGTTTCCCATGTAATATAACCATTACGAATATTTTTATCTTATACATGTGTAATATACTTTTTAAGCGTTTTCATTGGCTTATTTTCGTTCGATTGACCAATCGCATTTTGTTATTTTTTCTGAAATGACGTTGCAACGTCAAATGACGTCACAAAATGTAAACAACATTCGGGATTTATCATTATGCGTGAACATTTATTTAATTTGCTCATTTAAAAGCATGTGATAAAAAATCTGACACTCGTTGTCATTTCATAACATATTTTATTAAACTCGCAAAGGAAATTCGTTAGTGAGTTCACAAAAGGCTCGCTTACTAACACATTTCCTGAACTCGTTAAATAAAATATGGTTTGATATGACAACTCGTGCCAGTTCCTATATATATATCAGAAGGACCACTTATTAAACATGGATTCAATGAAATTGTGGAACTTCTGATTATTTTGAAGGGCTGACGAAGAAACACATTAAGCAAAAACAAGTTGCCTCAATTTCAATTTTATTTGTCACAATGCACCACTTTAGGAGCAGGAATAGCCATTTGATGCATTATAATCAGTATGTGCATTGCCAGCATGATCTTCATAGCACTATATAATGGTCCGTTGTTTAGTGGTTTTAAGCATTAGGTTCTCTGTCTATTTGTTCAATTTGTATTGTATAGTGTCTAGCTTTAATTTGTTTATAATAAATTTGTATGCAGAAACTTCTCATTAACCGAAATTCTTATTGAACAATGTTCATATAGCACGTTTTTAGCTTTTTAGAAATATTTTATCGTACTTGTCTTAAGCAATAATCATACATTAAAATACCAGTATTGTCAAATATCAGAAATCCAAGAACTTCCTTTTCCATAAAATAATATTTTTTTGGCAAAACCAAGAAATGTCATGCCGACGAATATACATGATGTTACGGTAGTATCTTACTTATTATCCTTCAAGATCTGGAGCGATGTGTAGGATTTTAAATTTTGAAACAAATTGCTTATGGTTCCCCAGTAAGAAGGCGACCACGATAATAATTTCGATCGCTTACAGCATGACCACTGTAATGATTTCGATCGCTTACAGCATGACCGCTCTAATAATTTCGATCGCTTACAGCATTGATGTTGAAGATTTACAGAAAGTCGAACGGGATGACGGACAACATACATAATTGCAACAAAAAAGTTCTTAACGGTGTGTTTACATTATGTCCAGCCCAGGTGTAAATCCCTGAAAATCCCGTTGATTCTGCACCCTGAATAAGGATGTGATAAATGCAATAATTGTGATCGCTTACAGCATTTATGTTGAAGATGTACAGGAAGTCGAACGAGATGGCGGCCAACAGATCGAACAGGAACCACCCATTGACATAGTTGATGGCGATCATTCGTGCCTCGTACACCACTTGCCCGCTTTTGTTGACCAACGAAGTGCGGAAGTAAAATATGATATCTGAAACGAGGTGAGAATTTTTTTATTAAATCTAAAATTATTTTAATTCGAATTTAAATTTAATTATAATTATTTAAGCTCGAGTACATCGAAAGTGTGAGGCTAATTAAAGCTCGCTTTCTGGATAGAACCAGTGAGGAATTGTCTATTGGAGAGATCTAAGCCATTACCCCCGGTCGCTAGGCGGACACCATATACATCACGCCACGGCGAATAGATACACATATGCAATCGTAGAATGAACACAGAGCGAAATTTCGATGTTTATAAGACTGGAGACTAGCATACCACTTTCCCGAATTAGTTGACGAACGACGTGCGGAAATTAAATATGATAACTAAAAACATATATTATGGAGGAATTAACGCTTTCGTAATGAATGCACTATTATATGGAGAGTGACTGCATTGCATGTACTATAATATGGAAGGTATTGCATTCACTATTATTTGTATGGTTTTGTATGCAATATTATATAAAGAATATTTTGTAGTGCATGCACTATATTATGGAAGGTATTGCATTCACTATTATTTGTATGGTATTGTATGCAATATTATATAAGATGTATGTTGTAGTGCATGCACTATAATATGGAAGGGATTGCATTCACTATTATTTGTATGGTATTGCATGCAATATTATATAAAGAGTATTTTGTAGTGAATGCACTATAATTTTGAAGGTAGTGTATTCACTATTATTTAAAGGGTATTGCATGCAATATTATATATTAGTTATTTTGTATAGCATTCACTATTATATGGAATGTAGTGCATTCACTATTATTTTAAGGTATTGCATGCAATATAATATATAGAGTTATTTTGTGCATGTAATATAATATGGAAGGTAGTGCATTCACTATTTTATGAAGAATATTGCATGCAACATTATATCGAGGGTATTGTCGCACTATCATAATGCATACAGTTTTATATTATTATTATTATTATTATTATTATTATTATTATTATTATTATTATTATTATTATTATTATTATTACTATTAATATATTATTTTTATTATTATTATTATTATTATACCAATATTTAATCATTGATATTCTCTTAGAAACCACCGAAAAGAATAAAAAATATGTAAACTATTATTTAAACTCGCCAATGATTTTTGTACATAAAGTGTAATAATTATTTCTAATGCTATCTCCTGATGAAGATGAAATAGCATTCCAAATCAATAGAACATGAAATGAGCTATCAATATGCATCAGTATTTATTGAAATTGGTTTATGTTTAAGGAGTCCCCTGGGTGTCATTTGTGGTTGGAAGTCGGTGTTACAAGACCGGTTAAATGACAAATGCCAACATTTTGTTGCATTATTAATGATGTCATGACATGTGGGATATTGTACAAATATCTTAATTTGTGCCGGACTTAAAATCAACAACGACAGGTTAAATAATTGTTTATGATTATTTAATTGAAAAAAATCTATAAAAACTCATAATAATAAGTTTATATTTAAGTGCGATATTAATACATGTTACGATGATCCAAATGTATTAGCATTTTACAGATTGTTGCTTTTAACACATTCAATACAATATTATGGCATGTTAATGGTTAGGTTGATTAATTATATGATGAATGTACGTCCCCTCCCATTTGGAAAAGGAATAGATTATACATACGTTTCTTTTTAATAACATGTCAATTTGGTCTAGCGTGTATAGTAATTACTTTTTATGGAATAAATTATCGTGTATTGGTGAACTTAATTAGATACTATGCAAAAATTAATCTGTGTTTCCCAGTTAAGATCGAGTCTTTTAAGTGTACGACTTTTGGTATGACGTTGCATTGAATTACACAGCATTCTCAAACACCGATTGAGCATAAACACATGCTATTCGTATATAGCGGAGGTATAATGCATACATTTAAAGAAGGAATTGTAATGTAATCGATTTGAGTAAACTAGAAGTACACACGTTTGTAATTTATACAGACCTTACATAATGACGATATTTGCGACAGCTCATTAAATAATATTGCGAATCGCGCGGTGTAGTTTGATATTTTTGTTTCAAAACATAGCAATCGAGAGATGTTTGTCAAAAATCTTCCCCACCCCCACACCAAAAATTACAACAACAACAACAACAATAAACTTGCAATTAATTACAGGTATAAATCAGCCAGAAAAGAAAAACAATTAAGTGTAGCATAAACTCGATGTTGCTGTATTTTAAGCACCCTTATATTATTAAATTCCTAGTATCATAATTCATCAAACAATTATGGAATTAAATGTCGGCGTTTTATCAGAGTTCTACATGACCAGTGTACCACTTTAATATTTCCATATATTCACAGCGCCTGTGACTTTCACGAAAACAGCAAAAACAATAACGTCAATGATTTTCTATCACGAAATAAAGCAAGTGTGGCCCTTTTTAAAATAATCACGGTAATATTTTGATTGTGTCTGTATATAAGACGCAGTGGTGTATTAGACGCAGATAACTTAAGTCTGGAAAACAAGTTGCGTCGAAACAAAACCAGTAATTTCACAAATACCAAACATAAATAGAACCTCGACTACAACATCGGAATAAATGGATTCTCGCTGGTTCTGCTCAGCTCGTGTAAATGCGGCGTTGTAGGGCACGAGGATTGCCGTGTGCACAGCAGTATGAGCAAGTCTCAGCCGATCTTGAACACTCCATAGTGGACCAATATATACTTGGACTTCTTTACTTCTTGGACCTTGTATTCCGGCATCTTCGTTGATATGGAACTAAACTGTAAATCGTGAATAAGTTAGTTTAGTAAAACTGTAGGCCAATCTTGAATACCGTAGTCCATAGTCGACCAAAACACTTGGACTTCTTTATTTCTTGGACCGTGTATTCCGACATCTTCGTTGATATGGAACTGAACTGCAAATCATAGTGGACCAATATACACACTATACAAATTAAGGAAAATCTTGAAAAGTCCAAAGTGGATCAATATTCACTTGGACTTATTTACTTCTTGGACCTTGTATTCTGACATCTTCGTTTATGTAACTAAACTGTGAATCATGCAAATAGTTAGTTTAGTAAAAATGTAGGCCAATCTTGAATACCGGAAATCCATAGTCGACCAAAATCACGTGGACTTCTTTTCTTTTGGACTTTGTATTCGGGCATCTTAGTTGATATGAAACTAAACTATAAATCATAAATACTTTCGTTGAATAAAAATGCAGGCCAATCTTGAAAAGCCCATATGGAACAAAACTGTTAATCATGAATAGGTAAGTTACACAATTATGTGATCCATATCGCTTTAGACTATAGTATAATAAAGGACGATAGTGGATAAATATACACAAGGACTTCTTTTTTCATGGACTTTGTATTCAGGTATCTTCGTTGATATGGAACTACACTGTACATGGTGAATAGTTATGTTGGGAAAAGTGTGATCTATATCGCTTTACACTATAATTGTATAATAAAGAACCATAGAGGATCAATAAACACTTGGACTTGTTTACTTCATGGACCTTTATTCAGGTATCTTCTATGATTTGGAACTAAACTGTATATGGTGAATAGTTATGTTGGGCAAAAGTGTGATCTATATCGCCTAACACTATTGTAAACTAAAGGACCAAAGTGATCATTATACACTTGGACTTCTTTTCTCCTTGTAGCCTGTAATCGAGCATCTTATTGATATGGATCTAAACTGTAAATGATGAATAGGTTAATTTAGAAAATATTGTTCACTGTCGTTCACGCCTTGGACTTGCGTGATTCAGAGTACAAATATGCTGTTTATTATACAGTAACTTTGATAAATTTTTATGAAAACTGAATTGTACCAGAGCTAAGAACTAACAAAAATATGTAATAAGCATTAAACATTTACGAATGTTTTCAGACATTTTAGTTTAGCGAAAGTTAATCGCTTAAATGTCAAATGGTTTATCATCAAATCGCAAATTTATCTTAGTCATATACGTTTTACCATGTGCATTTTAGGATTAAATTCCCAAAGTCTATTTAATTCGGTGTTTATATAAATTAGTTGATACTTGTGTTATATACATTACGTGAAAAGAAAAGGAGGCCCCACACACGAACACCTTGTTAAGATTGGTTGCTGACAGTTAACCATTAAAGCAAAATAAAATTAAACTTAGTCAATGCTTTAAAAATGTCCGATATTTGTTCGAAAGTGCAAACAACTCAATGAAAGATATCACAAGAAATTATATCGCTTGACAGAGTTTCAAGTTATCTCCAAAACAATCACAAATAAAATAAAACTCTAAATATATTCCTACGTTCAAAAATAAATGCATTAAGACGTTGTAAAGTGAACAAAATACATTGATAACTTGTTTTAACCAGGGCCATATCAAATTAAAACTGTTCCCTTTGGTTAATCTAACTATGGTAACTTTGGTAAGTTTTGAATAAATAAGGTCTCATGGTTGAAACTGTGTGCTTGTTTTGTGTGCATAATAAATGTAGGTTAGAAAATTAACCATGTACATCCTTACGCAATATGTAACTTTATAAACAAATTGACCAATAAGCAATTCCGAAACGCTTTACAAGTTAGATTAAACCTATTCATTTTTGGTCATTTGAATCAAAAGCCTAAAGTCAATTCAAACGCTGTGGACTCCGTTACTTGTGTAGAAGCAGTACTTGGTGTATTTAAGAAAAAAATGCCACACAAGGGCTATACATCCAGTGACCTCCCAGTCGCTAAGCGGACATCATATCTACTCATATCATATACCTTATTTAGTTGTTGTAGCTTCGACTTCGCTCGGTTGGCTCTGTTGTGTTTCTCAAATTGGCCGGATAAGTGGTAAAGCACCGCCCGACTCCTTCGACGCTGGTTCTGCGCACCAGCAAGTCCCGGAACTGTTCCAGCGGAGCGACCTTGGCGCGCCTGGCTTCGCCTCTGTATGCCTCCGCCATTTCTTCTGTTAGACATACAACCAATACAAAAAATAACCTGAATCCTGAAGAAATATTATCAGTAGGTATATAACGATGTTTTATTCTGTAATAGTCATATTACAGATTGCTTAATCAACTCGAGTCAATGCCATACGATGTTAAACATTAAAGAATGCACGCGGAAAAATAAAAAAAATATTCCTGATATATTTCGCCTCAATAGGCTTTTTCAAAGTTTGTTTTTATGAATGGATCACATTTTCTTAATGTTATTCAACATAACACTTGTATAGAGAAGCCACTAAGCAAATAAACCGGAATTGACTTCAAACGTCAAAACAAGCTTGTTTTCAAAACACCAAAAATATTCAAGAATGTTACAATAAGCGGTGGGACGGTCCATGCAAAACAGGTTTGGTTGTAAGTAAGTGTTCATCAATAGAAACTGTGAAAATATTGGCACTCAACGACAAATGTATGCATAACAGATAACTTCTAAAGTGTTGGGAATTTCATGTTTGCATATATTCAATTAACTTTTAATCCATGTAAAAACAGCATCAGAAATTGGAGACATACGCCAGTATGTGCTACATTGTAGAAAACGCCACTTATCTGTGTAATTCCAAATTCTGACCCATTTCAAATCTTTCGAAAATTACATACAATATCAAATTTGCATAAAACGGCCACCGGAAAAACTTTGCGAAACCGAAATTTCGCAAACTTAAGTACCCTTTTTCTTAAAGATTTGCTACTTTGAGACATAGTATGCGATAAAAGTCTTATCGTTGATTAATAATTGGTTATTTTCACTCAAAAAACGCGTTTTCTTCACTATGAAATTTATAAGCAAAGTTGGGGTTCCCATGGGATTTTTGCATTTTCCCATGGGATTTTCGATTTTCCCATGGGATTTTTTCTCCCATGGGATTTTTTTTCTCCCATAATTTGCAAATGGGAGAAAAATCCCATGGGATTTTGAACATTTTAAAAAACGTGTTTTATTTGCGTTTGCAAGTATTTAAACGTTATTTCAGGACTGTATATTGGTTTTATGCCAATTATATATAAAAATATTTAGTAATAAAAAAATCCCATTTTAAAATGGGAGAAAAAAATCCCATGTGATTTTTTTCTTATTTTGAGAGATTTATTCATGAAACTTTCAGAAACATCATATTTTATGAAATGATGAACAACTACGATATTTTAATGCGTTTAGTCGTGTTTAAAAAAAAAAAATCCCATGGGATTTTTAAATCCCATGGGTTTTTTCTCCCATGGGATTTTTTCACCCATGGGATATTTTTCCAATGGGATTTTTCAGTTTCGTAAGCCGAATAAGTTTCTTAATGCGAAAAACAACAATAAAGGAAATAATAATTATAATTTTGAATAATAAATTGAATAATATAAATAACATGAATATTTTTAAAATGAGTTACAATTAAAGGTTTATGCTAGTAGAACTTATCATTTCTTGTTCGAGCAGATGGTTGAGTCCAATTGGTGAGTATGCCAGCTTAGAACCAGTATAAATGCATCGCAGACAGACAACGCTGTCATACTGTACACACCGCTGAGTAACAATCTTTATTGCATTTCATTTTGCAACAGAAAATGAACTCCGTAGTATAATTGATCTTATATATGCCCTCTGCTTTTGAAAGCGTGCAACACATTAACATAACAATAAGTCCATGCCAAAAACTATGTGCAAATTCCATTCAAAGCTATATACACATTATAAAGGTCAGATGACCCGCGTCATGCGAAAATGGGTCTTATGTCATATGCGGCCGAAGTTGGTCCATCCAAGCTTGTCCAACCGCGCAGTCTGGTCAGGTACTACGCTGACTGATATATAAAGTCAAGCCATGATTCGTGGTCTCATATCCAAACTCGGTAGCTCCTGTGCGAAACTTTCACCGGAAACGACGGCACCGAGACGGGCGCTCGAACTTTGCGGATGCGCGTTATATGTTATATATAATAGCGCGATGTGTTTTTTCTTGCCTCAAATTAGTTAGCCCAATCAGCGTTTTATTGTGTTCTTTGCTTCTACTATTAACACGAACTTCAACTGATACGAACATGAATTTTATTTTAATATGTTTATTTAATGCTCGGAAAACTCATTGTATATTTAGACTACTACTTATAAAACAAAGTCGGGTTTTCAACATCTGTTTTCGGCATAAAAATTGTTATTCCAAACCAGATTTTACGCACTTTACTGTACAAAATACCGTTAGGGCCACCGTGGTTACTCATTAAAATCCAGAGGGCGAGAATGCGAGAACGCGAAAGTACGATGACGACAGTGCGACAATACGATGACGACAATGCGACAGTGCGACAATACAATGGCGGCAGTGCGATAGTACGGGGCGACAATGCGATAGTCATATCGTACTGTCGCCGTGGTATCATCGCAATGTCGCCATCGTTCTATCGCATTGTCGCCATCGTATTGTCGCACTGTCGCCATCGCATTTTCGAATTGCCGCCATCATACTATCGCGTTATCGCATTGGCACCATCGTACTATCGCACTGTCGGCTATCGCCATCGTATTGTCGCACTGTCGTCATCGTATTTTCGCACTGTCGTCATCGTATTATCGCACTATCGAACTGTAGTATTGTCGCCATCGTACTATCTCACTGTCGCCATCGTATTGTCGCACTGTCGTCATCGCACTGTCTGATTGTCGTCATCGTATTATCGCGTTCTCGCATTGTCGCCATCGTACTATCGCATTGTCGCCATCGTATTGTCACCCTGTCATCATCGTATTGTCACATTGTCGCCATCGTACTATCGCGTTCTCGCGTTCTCGCCCTCTGGATTTTAATGTGTAAACACGATGGCACTAACGGTATTCCGTAATACTGCTAAACCACAGTATGATTAGGTCACTCCCAATGCTCAAATCTCTATGTCTATTTTAGTAACAACACATGTCTATGGAAGGATATTTAGGTAAAAGTTACATCATTCGTGGTGAATATTTACATTATGACTGATGCTTATTCTAATTTGCTTTATGACAATTCCAACATGCTTGTTGTCTATTCGTTTATACTTGATGATTGCTGCAACATTACATCATTCATGAATAATATTTACATTATGCGTGATGTTTATTCTAACATGCTTCATGACAGTTCCAACATGCTTGTTCTCTATCGGTTATACTTGATGATTGTTTCAACATGCTTGATGACTATCCAATGTTTGTGTGTTCATTATTCCTGAAACCAGTCATAATCGGTTTTGCCACTAAGCGTCATTAACAACGGCAGTTAGCAACAGGCAGTAAGCAGAATGCAAGTTACTAAATTATGACATCAGGTGGCGCGCGTTTATTTTCCGTATGTTGAATAAATTACTTTTCGGAAAAAAAAGCGAAAACATCCGAATCATTTTGACTAGTAAACTGAATAAGCTGAATTAGTTCCCTTCGTTATATAATCTCCATTAAACTAAATACGTTCATTATTGCCAAGAAGACCAGTAAGTTTACACAATGAATTGACTGCCGTGAATGTTTTTGATATTTTTAAGATGCAATTGGCACTCAAGAAATTATACATGTATTTTATTCAGAACATAACGGGGCTGATGTGTTGGAATTGTGGCCCTTCCCTAGTCCAAATAATTACAGTAGACGTAATCTACCGATGTGCATTGCATATCGACCTCATATTTATAAAGTAGCCCAAACCCCCATTGCCACAGACCTGTGCGTGAAACTTTCAGATTTCTCTAGTCTGTTTACCATGCTATAATTACAATTTCTATAAACACATATTTATCATTTTATGACTATATAATGTCTGTGGTATACAGAGAAACCTGAAAGTTACAAGTACTCGTGTCTAGTACTGTACAACTATTGTACTCCTCGTTGAGAAAACAACTACTTCATCTACATGTATTAAAATATCATAAAACATAATTTTCAATCAAGTTGGAAAAAATCAATAAATAAATGTCATATAAACAGGTTTGTCATGAACGTTGACGTCGCTCTTGGTTACCAGAAAAATTCCCACGCACGGATTTCAACCGTCATTGTTTACAATCAATTAAGTGCATAAGTACTTGAATTTGTATAGTGTTTTTTAAAAGTGTCCAGCTACAGGTGGTTAGCGTGTGGCTATAATACTAGTTAGTGAAAACATATTTTGGAATGATAAGTAATCATATTATAACGAAAAATCAACTTTTCTTAAAAAAAATAAGTTAAATATATATTCAACAAGGTATCCAACTCGAAATCATCCGAAAACGGGATGCATCGTTTTAAACAGCCATTACTTCATCAATTTTGCAGCGATTTTCACGATCTTGGTCTTTTTCAACGCAGAAATAAATTCCCTTTCTGGAAATGTATATGTCTTGCAATATTTTTACAAATACTGGGTCAACTTTTAAAAAATAACACGATACACAACTCGCGTGACCCAGCTGTGATCGATCAGACAGTATTCATGACTGAAATCTTCACGGGGAAATGGGCATTTTCCCTGCAAAGTTCACGAACCTCGATACCATAATTCAATAAAACGTATGAAAAAAACATTCTTACCGTGCTTGCCGTAGAATTATGCATCAAAACTAACTGTCCAGCGCATTTTCAAACCTTTGTTTACATACATTTCAACCAACTGACATTTTAAAGGGGCCTTTTCACAGATTTTGGCATTTTTTAACTTATTCATTAAATGCTTTATATTGATAAATGTAAACATTGGATCGTAAAAGCTCCAGTAAAAAATCAAGAATAAAATTAAAAAAGGAAAAGAACATTGCCCGGAGCAGGTTTCGAACCAGTGACCCCTGGAGTCCTGCCAGAGTCCTGAAGTAAAAACGCTTTAGCCTACTGAGCTATTCCGCCGAGTACATATACTTGACGTATTTTATACATTATATAAGCAATCTTCGTAGTTTCACAAAATTTAACGACAAAAACAGAACTCTCCAAATTATTCAATCGTTTCGCGTTGCAACGCTTTATAATTTTTAGGTTTTAAAATCGTCAAAAGATGCATATAATGGCTATATTAGACCATGGTAAATGTTCAGTATTACTGTTTCCTCACAAATATCATAACTAAAACGAAAATGTGCGAATCTGAAACAACTTTTTTCAATTTTGTCAATTTACCAAAGCGTGAAAAGATCCCTTTAAACACAAGAGTGATTTCATTGCTCCAATGCGGAGTTGTGTCTTTACAACTGGAGATTTCATTCATAAATACGGTCTGATCGATAACAACTGGGTCAAGCGAATTATGTATAGCTTTATTTCTTAAAATTTGACCCAGCATGTGTAGAAATATAACAAAATATATACATTTCCTAAAAGGAAATTCATTTCTGCGTTGAATAAGACCGGGTCATGAAAATCGCTGCAAAATTAATTTAGTAATGGCTGCTCAAAACGATGCACCCCGTTTTCGGATGATTTCGAGTTGGATACCTTGTTATATATAAAACGGTAGTGATTTTTTTATATAGAAAATTTGATTTTTCGTTTTAATATGATTATTTATCATTCAAAAAGATGTTTTCACTAATTATTATCATAGCCACACGCTAACCACCTGTGTGTCCAGCACGTGTGCCGGGAGAACAGGGCTTAATGTATTTTTGTTAAGCTCTATAATATTTATATCCAATCTGTATGAAAAAATGTCGGTGAACATTATTCCGGTGTTAATTTTTGAAAATATTGAGGCATTCGTTAATTATGGATCTAAAACGGAACATTAATCCGCAAAAAAAAACACCGGGCATATTGCATATTAGATCGGACACATGAAATTATTTCGAAAGAAAGCAATAAGAGTTTCAATTCTACATGAGTAAGTCTCGCTGTGCACGATTACGCTCTTACTGCTCGTATATATTTGACTCTTGGCAAATACCTAGTGTTTTATTTTGCTTAATCTAAATTGTGTCATGCATCTATATGTACTTAAAGCAGCATGACCAACAGCTCTTTCATATGTGAAAGAGATTGACACGAAATACCTACCCATCTATAATAAAGTTTATATGTGCACTTCAATATTATAGTTTTAAAGCATTTTATGTGGTGCAATATAAAAGTACTCTAGTAAATTTGAAATTATGTAATCGATTTCCTCTCAACATACATGCAAAGTTCCAGATAACTTTTTCAGCAAAATCTTGGTTTACACTCTATAATAATCCAGCCTTAAAGTCTATTATTAATTCTTTTTTTTCAGGTAAATATAATTTTTGGCACATCCGCATTTAGGTTTATAGTCTAAGAAGAGCTAATGACAATTGCCGGGTTACAGCAGACTTTTTGCGATAAAAAGACCAGATAATGGAAAACGTTCGGCTTTTCGACTGTTGTAAAGATGGTCTGTTATTCATAATAACGTTAAAGTGCTGTTGATTTCATAATTGTAATGAGGGCCTAGACGAGTGGGAACTCATTGATAAAATGTTTACATTATATGCATTGATATTGAGTTTTACGCATGATCACACATTTTGAATTCTTATTTTATTTTTCCAATGTGTAACCGTACGCACAGAATTTAAGTCTACTTTTTTACTAAATTTAATTCAATTTTTTACGACTTTAAGCGTCTTATCTGGAGCTCTGCATACATGCATTAGTAGCATATATTGAAATATATCCATAGACTTTCTTTGGTTATTGAAGGTAAATTACTGTACACAAATTATGGTTAGTCATTAACCAAAAAAAAGTTAAGTCTACAAACACACGCCGGGTATGCGAATACTTCGTTTACGGATGGCACTTCACTTACAGAGAACAACAAACGCCACGCGCGAGAGGTGAGTTCTTCAGCTTTTTTGTATTTATGTTCTGTTTATTTGGTTTTTAGACACATAACATTGTTTGGGTGATTAATGGTATAGCACTTCGTATTGCGAAGAAAGAAATTCTCGAAAAAACGGTGAATTATTAAAAAAAACGATAAAAGTCCATCGATAATCAGCATGAATTGAATGATCAGTACATATTTAAACAAAATAAACATACTTGGAAATAAATCAAGAACGTGCTTACTGTTCGAAATAAAAGATCAATATATCCAGTAATGTTACAACATGTTACATTTTAGTTTACTAATGTATTTGAGAAAATTCAAATGCTTTAAGAGTCGCATGCACATTTTTCATCTGCACTTCGTTTACCGATCATCTAAAAAACAATGGCACTTCGTTTCCCGACATCTAGACACTTTTTTCCAGATATTACACACTCGTTTTTTGTGAATCAAAAATGCAGAATTCGCTGTGGAATACTGTTAAAGTAAGCAGGCAATAAATAAAAATGTATGTACTTAGTACGCAAATAAAAAACGAATTACCGAAGCATGTTCTTATCCCTTTGAAATATGATTATGATTTGGTATAAATGTGAAAGATAAATGTTAAACAAATTGGATATGGCTAATGAGTAAAATCTATATGACCATATATTTTTAATTACGTTCTAAGCGGTTGATGTAAAGCATTTATCTTTATGTTCAAATGAAGGTACTAAGGCTATTTACTTATATATTAGATAGCATGTCATGAATAATCACTCTGCTTAAACTGCCTCTCAGAGATTAATATCAGCAGCGATGCAGGTTCGAAATTCTATTGGAACTTTTTGGCTCAATGCCAATAAACGAAAATAGCAATAAAAGAACGGGCGGGGTTGATATAATCACACGACAGTGGTGTAAAAATTATGCATATCCGTCTTTGTTTTTAATATAAACACAACACATGCTGCATATAAAGTTCTATCCAATATAGCACCCTAAACTTCGTTTGTGGGGGTATACTAAGCACTGACTCCATAATATGACATTTAAACATTTTATGTACGCATTCCTTTTTTCCAGAATCAGTTGTTTTTACGATTTAATTTTAACCGTGATTCTTAAAACTCAACCAATACAGTGATTTAGGGTCAGGTGAATCGCACTTCGAGCAAACGTTAGCGTTGCGTAAAGGGAAGTGCTCCCTATAAGCAGGGCTCAAAATTAAGGGTGTTTTACCATTATCTTTTTAATTTTGTTGCTACGCATAAGTATCGTCTTGATGATGCGATTCAAATAAGCACAACCGACATAGGACTTTATAAAGAACAAATGTGTATTTGCCTCATAAAGACCCCTTCACTACCGTTATCTAGAGCCCTGCTTAAGTAAAATTAAACACGATTGTGTTGATCCGCATTATCCGTACACATTTATTTAATAATAAATATTATCTTATTTGAAAATTGCAATTATAATAAACATAGTATAAATTAATAGTAATGTGATTTTTGAAAAATATTTTTTAAAATGTTTCGTATGAATAGCCATAATATAAATAAATGCTTTTAAGATAGAAGATAAAACTCAGTTATTAGAGTGCCCGCTTTGTTGAAAGTCTCTGTAATCTGAAGTGCCCTTTATCGGTAAACAAAGTGCCTGCAACTTTATGTATGCCACCTATTACAACATGCACTATCTGTGTTTATATTTCATTGAATGCTATCAAAATTTCAGTATTTGAAGCACAGTGATTACTCTACATGCTGGAATAGCAAACAATTTCTTGCAATAATTCTAAGTAGTTTCATTTTGTTAAAATGTTTACTCTTCATTCAGTTTATGCTGTTTTCCGATCGAATTTTCTATTTTTTGGGCAAAACTGTACCATTCTTCCGTGAAATTGTGTATTCCCAATACAAAAGGATACACCATTTATCAACTCGACCATGTGTCTTGTCTTAAAGACTAATCTTTAGGATATAACTTTAAATAAAACAGAGGAACTTACCTCTAGCGCGTGGCGTTTGTTGTTCTCTGTTAGTGAAGTGCCATCCGTAAACGAAGTATTCGCATACCCGGCGTGAAACACGCGGTTAATTTCGGTTCAGTAGCAAATATCTTACAAAGGTGCGCAACTTCTCCTATAACATAAAATTTCCGTTATACGCCGTAAATTTCCGTAGTCCTCCGTAGCATTTCGGAATGACTGTCAATTGACATCATTGTATCATGCATGATAGTATGTTGCTTTGTGCTTGGGTGAAACTCACATCTTACCATCGCGTTAATTTATTAAACGCATTAATATTTGATTCCATTATGCACTGCGCCTATTGCACAAGTCTCTCTGCACAAACCAACATACACATATGCAGCATGCAATTAACGAACAAGAATGTTGCATCTGTACACATGCATGATACCATTAAGCAGAATGTAAATAGACATTGGACATCAGGCAAGATGTAAGTGTCATCAAGCATGAAAAGGTGTCTACATACTAATTGAAAGTACCATCAAGAATCATGACACAGTCACAAAGAAGGATGTAATTTTTACCTAAATACCCTTCCATATTTGTCGGCACTGTGTGTTTGCTTAATTTCACTGAAGAACGTCTACTGGTAAATCTTACAAAAAAAGTGATAAATAAGACTGAGTAGCAATTTTTTCGGCGTTGCTGTTTAACGTCAAATTTGGTCTTTCAACGAACTTCTTAAAAGCCCATTGAATTTTAATGAAGAAGTTTCCCGCTTGTAGGTCCGAATGAATTAAATCAAATTTTGCAATTGGCAATTTGATAGAAATCCCCATAAAACATTGCACATAGCTTTATGAAATAAACAGGCCACATTGAACGCATTCACGATATCCAACAGCTCTCTTTGCAAAGACCTATCTAGTGTTTCTTGGCCGTGTAAGATCTATAATTAGAACATCGTCACCTAAACATCTACTTATAGAAGAGCATATTTTGGGGAAACAAATTCAATAAGAGTATAAAACGTCCACGATCAATAATGTGTAGTTTGTTAAAGATATCACGGCAGTAAAATCATAGCACTTTAAAGAGACCACAATCTGGTACATTTGGTCAATTGTTGCGTCCGTGGCGGACAATACATTTTTAAAAAGAAATCGTACAAAAAAACAAACACAAAGTTCTTCGTAAGCTTGTTTTAATCTTAAAAACACATAATCGACAGTCATTCCAGTCAAATACAATAATAACAGTCAGCACTCTAGAGATCAAAATTGCGGATATAAATATTTAATTCAGGGATATCAAGTGTATCAAGTTCGAATTCCGGAAAAAATAGCCGGTAGTCTGGGGCATTAGGTCCCTTACAGGGATAAAAGGTAAATCCCCGCCCGAGCCGTAGCTAACTGATTTATTGTAGTCTTTCTAGTTGCAATTTCTGGTGAGTACAATGCGGAATATTACGGATATTTGCAACATGTCGAAGATTTTCGGAAAGTAGCGAAGAGGTTTTCGTCAACTAATATTCATGTTCGTGCCGGCCGCTAACTTATCAGAATCAAAAAAAAAGAACCAGGAAAAATCGGTACCGATCGCAAATTTCCGGAATTCCGATAAAGCTTCAACATAATTTGTTCTCAAATGATCGCGTACTCGAACGAATCTGTCCCTACGCCTCCAACTCCCTTTAAATCTCATCGGACGTACATTGATCTCAAAATCTATCCTTGACGACTCAAATCATATTTCCTGAATAGTTTGGCCTATTGACGTCCCTGTAATTATAACAATGGTCTTTTGGATAAACACCGCTAAGTTGTTGCAATATAATAACCGTTTTAAAATAGTTACCGGTTTTCATTTAATAAAATGATTAAGTCATATTCGAGATTTCAGCGATTGCCAATATTTTGCTTTTGTTTCTCATAAGCATATGGTGCTTGGTATCTGCTATTGACTCCTATGTAGATTGCAAATATTACATAACCCTTAAAGCGGCCGAGCGCAGATATCTGCATTTGGCCGCTAAAAAGAAAAATCTTTGCGCATTAATTTAATTCAAATCTCATTATCATAATCAAAATCATCATCATCGTCGTCGTCGTCACTACTACCACCACCACCATCATCATCATCATCATCATCATCTTCTTCTTCTTCTTCTTCTTCTTCCTCCTCCTCCTCCTCCTCATCATCATTAACAACAACAGCAACACCAACTTAACATCATCATCAAACAACAATAAACATCGGTAGCATACAATGTGCTTCATCAACCATACATAATTATATGCGTTAAAACACCATAATAGAACAGCATGAATGAAGCTGTCTATTACTCTTTTATATTTCCTATACCAATATTTTTGTTTCGTTAATTGAAGGACTAGTTGAAATCTTCTATAAAAGCCCTCCCACCCCCCAAAAATAAAAAAAAATAAAACATAATAATAATAACCCTAGCAAACAACAATAAACATAGGTTAGTTAGTATACACTGTGCTTAAGCAACCATGCATAATGAATGTTTATGACTTCGGACCGTTGTGATCAAATTTAAAAAAGCAAGATGGTATGTATGCGGCACACAACACATAGATAATTATAGTTTTATACCTTAAACGTAGTTCATCAAAATAAAGATAAGTTATTATCTATGTAATACTTAAATTAAGTTTATAACGTATGCATATTTGTCTAAAACTTGTGAAATGTGATTCGTAAGCCGACGACAACATTATCATTCGGACCCTTCTCCCCACCTAACAATCGAGATTAAACACCTGTGGAGATCCCGATCTTATCACTGAATAAACCGGTTCAATGATGTCAAGTCAAATAAAACATACTATTACTATCCAAATAAATATCTATCAAAAAATGTAAATTGATATACCTACTTAACTAAAACTAAACTTAAACGATTAGCAAGAAAAATATATAAAGAAGAAGCAGGCAAAGTAGACAAATTAATTGTAACATATGTTTTCTCAGTCTCCCACTGTTGAACAATATAAATAGTATTTATCGCCACCCCAAAAGGGATCTTTATCACACGTTTGGCTCAACTAATATATAATTGTGACAGGACAAACTGTCAACAAATACCTTGTTAATGTTTTATACATAACTCCAATCAAAGGTCAACTTCCAAGGAAACTGCGGCATGTTAAAACTGTTGATTATGACAAAATGTTGTTTAGTACAAATCAGTACAATAGCGTCTGTTATGTGGCCTATACTAATCCAGTTAAATAAAACTTTAATCGCAGAAAAGTTTAGATTCTTTACACCTTTAAAGGGGCCTTTTCACAGATTTTGGCATTTTTTTTAACTTATTCATTAAATGCTTTATATTGATAAATGTAAACATTGGATCATAAAAGCTCCAGTAAAAAATCAAGAAAAAAATAAAAAAAAGGAAATGTACATTGCCCGGAGCAGGGTTCGAACCAGTGACCCCTGGAGTCCTGGCAGAGTCCTGTAGTATAAACGCTTATGCCTACTGAGCTATTCCGCCGAGTACACATTCTCGACGTATTTTATACCTTATATAAGCAATCTTCGTAGTTTCACAAAATTTAACGACAAAAACAGAACTCTCCAAATTATTCAATCGTTTCGCGTTGCAACGCTTTATAATTTTTAGGTTTTAAAATCGTCAAAAGATGCATATAATGGCTATATTAGAGCATGGTTAATGTTCAGTATTACTGTTTCCTCACAAATATCATAACTAAAACGAAAACTTACGAATCTGAAACAACTTTTTTCAATTTTGTCAATTTACCAAAGCGTGAAAAGATCCCTTTAAGAAAATATATATAACAGTTCTTTCCTGTTTTAACAAAATGATACATTTAAAAATAAATTATGAAGCATCGCTAGCAATATTAGAAAGAGAAGTAGAAGGAGAATTATTATCAATAGTAGCAGTAGCAGCAGCAGCAGCAGCAGTAGCAGCAGTAGCAGAATCAGTAGCAGTAGCAGTAGCAGTAGCAGTAGCACTAGCAGTAGCAGTAGAAGTAGCAGTATCAGTAGCCGTATCAGTAGCAGTAACAGTAGCAGCAGCAACAGCAGCAACAGCAGCAGAAGCAGCAGCAGCAGCAGCAGCAGCAGCAGCAGTAGCAGTAGCACTATCAGAAGCAACAGCAGCAGCGGCAGTGGCAGTGGCAGTAGCAGTGGCAGTAGCAGTGGCAGTGGCAGTAGCAGTGGCAGTAGCAGTGGCAGTAGCAGTGGCAGTAGCACTATTAGTAGCAGCAGCAGCAGCACTGGCAGCGGCAGTGGCAGCGGCCAGTGGCAGTGGCAGCGGCAGCGGCAGCGGCAGTGGCAGCGGCAGTGGCAGCGGCAGCGGCAGTGGCAGCGGCAGTGGCAGTGGCAGCGGCAGCGGCAGCAGTAGCAGTAGCAGTAGCAGTAAGAGTAGCCGAAGCAGTAGCAGTAGCGGCTTTTTTCTTTTTTGTTTTAGAAGT
>NC_068364.1:32032858-32036015 GCF_020536995.1 Dreissena polymorpha
TTAGGTAATTAAGATATAAAACATACATATAAAAATTTACATGTTCCCTGTCTGCCGAACCCGATCCATGGACTATAGCCACAAGAGGTTTCTATGTACCTATGTAGCCGGATTGCGCCCTCAGAGCGCCCAACACCGACACAGATCACGCTACTCTCCGGTCAAACACAATACTAGCATAGGACTGCTGCCTTTGTCACCATATTATCAGAATCATTAACGTGCAAAATGGAAACTTTCAACTGTCCTTTCACTTCATACATAAGCCATTGCCGATCTTCAATGATCGCTTATTTCCGAGAGATGCATTTTATTTTTTTCAAACTTCGAATTTTGATATATGTTTAACTTATTCATTTAGATTACATTATTTTCACTACTAAATATTGACTTTGATCCAATTATCATCTGAAAATACGATTTCGCGATTTCTTCAAAGATCGAGCGAGCCTTTTTACCTGTTACTTATATATATCTAATTTAAGGTTACACAGATGTAAAGTTGTCGTGGCCGAGTGGGTAAGGCGATGAAATTGAAATCTTTTGGGATTTTTCCCGCGCAGGTTCGATTTCCTGCCGACATCGCATACTTTTTGCGACGCGTTTTATTCTTTTCTAACGTAATTTGATTTAATATAGCACATAAGCTATGTTTATTGTTAAATATGTTGAAAATTGTATGCACATCCTTCAATTTTAAAATTTAAAACAACGTTATGGCTAAATTGATTAATTTACCTGCTGAAAATACGAAATGATGCATGTTGCATTTTTATTTTTATTTCAAAAAAGTAAACGGTAAATCTGTCTATTTTTTGGTATTTTTGCTGTATATAGTGTTTCTATAAAAACTTAATTTAAAATATAACTTAAATGATACTATTTTGAATTTTATGACACTTTGTTTTAACCGACCCACTTTTTACTTGGCTGAAATCACTTACATTTCATGGCGCTATCCATAGATTAAAATTTGTAAAAAAATAAATGTCTGTAAAAGAATACTTATTTCATCTTGTTTAAACTTTTAAACACCTTACTGCATCTGTACACACCAACTGCATGCCCATATTTGGAAATTTGAATGAATTATGGAACTTTTTATACCCCAGGGGTGAAAATAAACTGGACCAAAAGCCGAGCGTGAGGGTGGTTTTGAAAAAATCGGTTTTATTTTTTTTTAAAGCATGGACAAGCTACCTACAAATTTGCATGTAGTTTAGTGAAATGATGCTGATTAGAACATAATTAATTAAATTATATTTGGATATGTGCCCATTAGAGGTGCGCAAGCTTAAAAAGGTAGAATTACCGAAATTCCCCGTTCTTACACGTATGTAGCATGGATCGGGTATTGAACACGATACACGTGTGTATTAGCACCCTACTGTAGTCCCGGCGGGGTTATCAACTGCACCAATACACCGGTAAGCAACCAGGGGAATATCATATGAAAAAAGAACTATCATGCATGTTTGATTTGTTAAAGTGTGTCACAAAATTTCCCTAACTGCCGATGTCGGCTATAATTTCGGTATAAAACATGCACAGAAATTAACATATATATAATGTTAATGCCGATATGTTATTGGACATTTTGTATGTCAAATGTTCATTATTTGTATTAAAATTAAGACGATTGTATTTGAACCCGATACACGTGTGTATTAGCACCCTACTGTAGTCCCGGCGGGGGTTATCAACTGCACCCAATACACGGTAAGCAACCAGGGGAATATCATATGAAAAAAGAACTATCATGCATGTTTGATGTGTTAAAGTGTGTCACTAAATTCCCTAACTGCCGATGAACTGCCCGATTCCGTCCTATAATTTGCGGTATAAACATGCACAGAAATTAACATATATATAATGTTCTTTGCCGGGTATGTTATTGGACATTTTGTAATGTTCCAAATGTTCATTATTGTATAAATAAGACTATACCTTATTTCGCCAGAAAGCGTTTATTTCAAATTCAAAACAAGCAATAATCATACATAATCACCAAAATATACAAACTAACAAAATGACAACACTCTCGCTTAACGCAACGTTCAGAAGCACGCGCACTTAACAAAATTATTGCAACTAATGCAAGCTGTAATTAATATGTGACTACTTGCTATACAACCAGTACTCATGCGAAAATTGATCTTATTTAATTGTGGTTCCCCTCTTTGAATTTATGTTGCCTGTCGACTTTTAGAATAATGTGTCAGTAAGAAATGTATTGCTTGCTCTACAACCAGCATCATGCGAAATGGATCTTATTTAATTGTAAATCCCTCTTTGAACTTAAGTTGTCAGTCGACTTTTAGAATAATGTGTCAGTAATAAATGTTTTTCTTCAGTTTCACATGTTTTTTAAGAAATTTAGTGAAAGATGCAAATGTGTCTTATTTATTTTTTCTGTGTCTTCAATGTATCTTATTATATGTGACTGCGTGCTTATTTTTTTTTTCAAGAAATGAAAGATGCAATGTGTCTTATTTTAATTTTATCCATGTCTTAAATGTGGCTTATTTATATAAGATAAATGATATACTGCCAGTGTCATGCAAAAAAGGATCTAATTTCTTAATATCCACATTCACGCTTTGTTCTTTATTAGCACCGTCTTTAATTAGGCTATCTATTTAAAGTACAGATTACTGTGAACTTAATAATTGTGCAACGGTGATGTTGATCCATTATCGTTGTTAATTTAAAATGTAGACAACAAGTTAGCAATTAATGAAATCAGTTATTTTGGAAGTAAATCTAATTTTTTTCTGTACAGTAGCCAGGTGGATGTGTATTGAGCGGATAAGATAGGGATCACCACAACAAGTTTCTAATACACAGTATAGACTTCCCCTATTATTATTAATTACCTGATTGGAATAAATAAAGTGTTAAAGATCATTTCATGTGAAAAGCAGGATTTCTGACATAATTTCAATCGTTTTGCTTTTATACACAATTTCATGGAACAATGAATATATTGGCGCGATGGAACACTTTATAAATCAAGCTGACAGTATAGTATCATTTTTTAATTATGTGTAATTTAATTCGCATCTCTCCCTTAACTCGTTCAATGACACGTGAACTTATATCAATTATAAAACATCACGTGCATCATTAAATTTTTTTTTTAATTATGAAAACATAA
>NC_068364.1:32036115-32041115 GCF_020536995.1 Dreissena polymorpha
CATTTATCAACTCGACATGTGTCTTCTTAAAGACTAATCTTTAGGATATAACTTTAAATAAAAACAGAGGAACTTACCTCTAGCGCGTGCGTTTGTTGTTCTCTGTTAGTGAAGTGCCATCCGTAACGAAGTATTCGCATACCCGGCGAAACACGCGGTTAATTTCGGTTCAGTAGCAAATATCTTACAAAGGTGCGCAACTTCTCCTATAACATAAAATTTCCGTTATACGCCGTAAATTTCCGTAGTCCTCCGTAGCATTTCGGAATGACTGTCAATTGACATCATTGTATCATGCATGATAGTATGTTGCTTTGTGCTTGGGTGAAACTCACATCTTACCATCGCGTTAATTTATTAAACGCATTAATATTTGATTTCATTATGCACTGCGCCTATTGCACAAGTCTCTCTGCACAAACCAACATACACATATGCAGCATGCAATTAACGAACAAGAATGTTGCATCTGTACACATGCATGATACCATTAAGCAGAATGTAAATAGACATTGGACATCAGGCAAGATGTAAGTGTCATCAAGCATGAAAAGGTGTCTACATACTAATTGAAAGTACCATCAAGAATCATGACACAGTCACAAAGAAGGATGTAATTTTTACCTAAATACCCTTCCATATTTGTCGGCACTGTGTGTTTGCTTAATTTCACTGAAGAACGTCTACTGGTAAATCTTACAAAAAAAGTGATAAATAAGACTGAGTAGCAATTTTTTCGGCGTTGCTGTTTAACGTCAAATTTGGCCTTTCAACGAACTTCTTAAAAGCCCATTGAATTTTAATGAAGAAGTTTCCCGCTTGTAGGTCCGAATGAATTAAATCAAATTTTGCAATTGGCAATTTGATAGAAATCCCCATAAAACATTGCACATAGCTTTCTGAAATAAACAGGCCACATTGAACGCATTCACGATATCCAACAGCTCTCTTTGCAAAGACCTATCTAGTGTTTCTTGGCCGTGTAAGATCTATAATTAGAACATCGTCACCTAAACATCTACTAATAGAAGAGCATATTTTGGGGAAACAAATTCAATAAGAGTATAAAACGTCCACGATCAATAATGTGTAGTTTGTTAAAGATATCACGGCAGTAAAACATAGCACTTTAAAGAGACCACAATCTGGTACATTTGGTCAATTGTTGCGTTCCGTGGCGGACAATACATTTTTAAAAAGAAATCGTACAAAAAAACAAACACAAAGTTCTTCGTAAGCTTGTTTTAATCTTAAAAAACACATAATCGACAGTCATTCCAGTCAAATACAATAATAACAGTCAGCACTCTAGAGATCAAAATTGCGGATATAAATATTTAATTCAGGGATATCAAGTGTATCAAGTTCGAATTCCGGAAAAAATAGCCGGTAGTCTGGGGCATTAGGTCCCTTACAGGGATAAAAGGTAAATCCCCGCCCGAGCCGTAGCTAACTGATTTATTGTAGTCTTTCTAGTTGCAATTTCTGGTGAGTACAATGCGGAATATTACGGATATTTGCAACATGTCGAAGATTTTCGGAAAGTAGCGAAGAGGTTTTCGTCAACTAATATTCATGTTCGTGCCGGCCGCTAACTTATCAGAATCAAAAAAAAAGAACCAGGAAAAATCGGTACCGATCGCAAATTTCCGGAATTCCGAAAAGCTTCAACATAATTTGTTCTCAAATGATCGCGTACTCGAACGAATCTGCCTACGCCTCCAACTCCCTTTAAATCTCATCGAGACGTACATTGATCTCAAAATCTATCCTTGACGACTCAAATCATATTTCCTGAATAGTTTGGCCTATTGACGTCCCTGTAATTATAACAATGGTCTTTTGGATAAACACCGCTAAGTTGTTGCAATATAATAACCGTTTAAAATAGTTACCGGTTTTCATTTAATAAAATGATTAAGTCATATTCGAGATTTCAGCGATTGCAATATTTTGCTTTTGTTTCTCATAAGCATATGGTGCTTGGTATCTGCTATTGACTCCTATGTAGATTGCAAATATTACATAACCCTTAAAGCGGCCGAGCGCAGATATCTGCATTTGGCCGCTAAAAAGAAAAATCTTTGCGCATTAATTTAATTCAAATCTCATTATCATAATCAAAATCATCATCATCGTCGTCGTCGTCAACTACTACCACCACCACCATCATCATCATCATCATCATCATCTTCTTCTTCTTCTTCTTCTTCTTCCTCCTCCTCCTCCTCCTCATCATCATTAACAACAACAGCAACACCAACTAACATCATCATCAAACAACAATAAACATCGGTAGCATACAATGTGCTTCATCAACCATACATAATTATATGCGTTAAAACACCATAATAGAACAGCATGAATGAAGCTGTCTATTACTCTTTATATTTCCTATACCAATATTTTTGTTTCGTTTAATGAAGGACTAGTTGAAATCTTCTATAAAAGCCCTCCCACCCCCCAAAAATAAAAAAAAATAAAACATAATAATAATAACCCTAGCAAACAACAATAAACATAGGTTAGTTAGTATACACTGTGCTTAAGCAACCATGCATAATGAATGTTTATGACTTCGGACCGTTGTGATCAAATTTAAAAAAGCAAGATGGTATGTATGCGGCACACAACACATAGATATTATAGTTTTATACCTTAAACGTAGTTCATCAAAATAAAGATAAGTTATTATCTATGTAATACTTAAATTAAGTTTATAACGTATGCATATTTGTCTAAAACTTGTGAAATGTGATTCGTAAGCCGACGACAACATTATCATTCGGACCCTTCTCCCCACCTAACAATCGAGATTAAACACCTGTGGAGATCCCGATCTTATCACTGAATAAACCGGTTCAATGATGTCAAGTCAAATAAAACTACTATTACTATCCAAATAAAATATCTATCAAAAAATGTAAATTGATATACCTACTTAACTAAAACTAAACTTAAACGATTAGCAAGAAAAATATATAAAGAAGAAGCAGGCAAAGTAGACAAATTAATTGTAACATATGTTTTCTCAGTCTCCCACTGTTGAACAATATAAATAGTATTTATCGCCACCCCAAAAGGGATCTTTATCACACGTTGGCTCAACTAATATATAATTGTGACAGGACAAACTGTCAACAAATACCTTGTTAATGTTTTATACATAACTCCAATCAAAGGTCAACTTCCAAGGAAACTGCGGCATGTTAAACTGTTGATTATGACAAATGTTGTTTAGTACAAATCAGTACAATAGCGTCTGTTATGTGGCCTATACTAATCCAGTTAAATAAACTTTAATCGCAGAAAAGTTTAGATTCTTTACACCTTTAAAGGGGCCTTTTCACAGATTTTGGCATTTTTTTTAACTTATTCATTAAATGCTTTATATTGATAAATGTAAACATTGGATCATAAAAGCTCCAGTAAAAATCAAGAAAAAAAATAAAAAAAAGGAAATGTACATTGCCCGGAGCAGGGTTCGAACCAGTGACCCCTGGAGTCCTGGCAGAGTCCTGTAGTATAAACGCTTATGCCTACTGAGCTATTCCGCCGAGTACACATTCTCGACGTATTTTATACCTTATATAAGCAATCTTCGTAGTTTCACAAAATTTAACGACAAAAACAGAACTCTCCAAATTATTCAATCGTTTCGCGTTGCAACGCTTTATAATTTTTAGGTTTTAAAATCGTCAAAAGATGCATATAATGGCTATATTAGAGCATGGTTAATGTTCAGTATTACTGTTTCCTCACAAATATCATAACTAAAACGAAAACTTACGAATCTGAAACAACTTTTTTCAATTTTGTCAATTTACCAAAGCGTGAAAAGATCCCTTTAAGAAAATATATATAACAGTTCTTTCCTGTTTTAACAAAATGATACATTTAAAAATAAATTATGAAGCATCGCTAGCAATATTAGAAAGAGAAGTAGAAGGAGAATTATTATCAATAGTAGCAGTAGCAGCAGCAGCAGCAGTAGCAGCAGTAGCAGAATCAGTAGCAGTAGCAGTAGCAAGTAGCAGTAGCACTAGCAGTAGCAGTAGAAGTAGCAGTATCAGTAGCCGTATCAGTAGCAAGTAACAGTAGCAGCAGCAACAGCAGCAACAGCAGCAGAAGCAGCAGCAGCAGCAGCAGCAGCAGCAGTAGCAGTAGCACTATCAGAAGCAACAGCAGCAGCGGCAGTGGCAGTGGCAGTAGCAGTGGCAGTAGCAGTGGCAGTGGCAGTAGCAGTGGCAGTAGCAGTGGCAGTAGCAGTGGCAGTAGCACTATTAGTAGCAGCAGCAGCAGCACTGGCAGCGGCAGTGGCAGCGGCAGTGGCAGTGGCAGCGGCAGCGGCAGCGGCAGTGGCAGCGGCAGTGGCAGCGGCAGCGGCAGTGGCAGCGGCAGTGGCAGTGGCAGCGGCAGCGGCAGCAGTAGCAGTAGCAGTAGCAGTAAGAGTAGCCGAAGCAGTAGCAGTAGCGGCTTTTTTCTTTTTGTTTTAGAAGTGTTTGTCGTATAAGAAGAACGCAAGGAAGACAAATTAATTGTAACATGTGTTATCTTAGTCTCCGTTGTAGTAGTATTTGTTGGTATCTACACAGCCATTTTCAGTCACCTGAGAGACATGTTTTTATAAGAGATTTAATTGTGGACCAATACATCGTGTATTAATATCAGTGTACCCACTGGGGACACCACATGGGGCGAGGATTAACAGATAAACTAGGCCTTCAACTAATTATGCGCCTAGAGGCAAACAATACTATAACTTACTGATAATTTTAGGATTGGGATGTGTTTGTATCTTATTTGAAATTAGCTAGCTTAATTCAAAAACTAATTATAGCCTCAATATTATCACAAGAACATCATCACATATTCATTGTGCAATATATAATCATATCACTATCACAATATGCCAGAGCGTTAGTATTTATTGTGCATACATATCCTACAGCAACATTTACAAAACTTATTACAAACCAACCGCTCAAGCTTTAATTAAG
>NC_068364.1:32046115-32056115 GCF_020536995.1 Dreissena polymorpha
GTTGTCGTGGCCGAGTGGGTAAGGCGATGAAATTGAAATCTTTTGGGATTTTTCCGCGCAGGTTCGATTCCTGCCGACATCGCATACTGTTTGCGACGCGTTTTATTTCTTTTCTAACGTAATTTGATTTAATATAGCACATAAGCTATGTTTATTGTTAAATATGTTGAAAATTGTATGCACATCCTTCAATTTTAAAATTAAAACAACGTTATGGCTAAATTGATTAATTTACTGCTGAAAATACGAATGATGCATGTTGCATTTTTATTTTTATTTCAAAAAGTAAACGGTAAATCTGTCTATTTTTTGGTATTTTTGCTGTATATAGTGTTTCTATAAAAACTTAATTTAAAATATAACTTAAAAGATACTATTTTGAATTTTATGACACTTTGTTTTTAAACGACCCAATTTTTACTTGGCTGAAATCACTTACATTTCATGGCGCTATTCCATAGATTAAAATTTGTAAAAAATAAATGTCTGTAAAAGAATACTTATTTAATCTTGTTTAAACTTTAAACACCTTTACTGCATCTGTACACACCAACTGCATGCCCATATTTGGAAATTTGAATGAATTATGGAACTTGTATATACCCCAGGGGTGAAAATAAACTGGACAAAAGCCGAGCGTGAGGGTGGTTTTGAAAAAATCGGTTTATTTTTTTTTAAGCATGGAAAGCTACCTACAAATTTGCATGTAGTTTAGTGAAATGATGCTGATTAGGAACATAATTAATTAAATTATATTTGGATATGTGCCCATTAGAGGTGCGCAAGCTTAAAAAGGTAGAATTACCGAAATTCCCGTTCTTACACGTTGTAGCATGGATCGGGTATTGAACACGATACACGTGTGTATTAGCACCCTACTGTAGTCCCGGCGGGGTTATCAACTGCACCAATACACCGGTAAGCAACCAGCGGAATATCATATGAAAAAAGAACTATCATGCATGTTTGATTTGTTAAAGTGTGTCACAAAATTTCCCTAACTGCCGATGTCGGCTATAATTTCGGTATAAACATGCACAGAAATTAACATATATATATAATGTTAATGCCGATATGTTATTGGACATTTTGTATGTCAAATGTTCATTATTTGTATTAAAATTAAGACGATTGTATTGAACACGATACACGTGTGTATTAGCACCCTACTGTAGTCCCGGCGGGGTTATCAACTGCACCAATACACCGGTAAGCAACCAGGGGAATATCATATGAAAAAAGAACTATCATGCATGTTTGATGTGTTAAAGTGTGTCACTAAATTTCCCTAACTGCCGATGTCGTCTATAATTTCGGTATAAACATGCACAGAAATTAACATATATATAATGTTATTGCCGGTATGTTATTGGACATTTTGTATGTCAAATGTTCATTATTTGTATTAAAATTAAGACGATACTTATTTGCCAGAAAGCGTTTATTTCAAATTCAAAACAAGCAATAATCATACATAATACCAAAATATAAAACTAACAAAATGACAACACTCTCGCTTAACGCAACGTTCAGAAGCACGCGCACTTAACAAAATTATTGCAACTAATGCAAGCTGTAATTAATATGTGACTACTTGCTATACAACCAGTATCATGCGAAAATTGATCTTATTTAATTGTGGTTCCCTCTTTGAATTTATGTTGCCTGTCGACTTTTAGAATAATGTGTCAGTAAGAAATGTATTGCTTGCTCTACAACCAGCATCATGCGAAAATGGATCTTATTTAATTGTAAATCCCTCTTTGAACTTAAGTTGTCAGTCGACTTTTAGAATAATGTGTCAGTAATAAATGTTTTTCTTCAGTTTCACATGTTTTTTTAAGAAAATTTAGTGAAAGATGCAAATGTGTCTTATTTATTTTTTTCTGTGTCTTCAATGTATCTTATTTATATGTGACTGCGTGCTTATTTTTTTTTCAAGAAATGAAAGATGCAAATGTGTCTTATTTTAATTTTATCCATGTCTTAAATGTGGCTTATTTATATAAGATAAAATGATATACTGCCAGTGTCATGCAAAAAAGGATCTAATTTCTTAATATCCACATTCACGCTTTGTTCTTTATTAGCACCGTCTTTAATTAGGCTATCTATTTAAAGTACAGATTACTGTGAACTTAATAATTGTGCAACGGTGATGTTGATCCATTATCGTTGTTAATTTAAAATGTAGACAACAAGTTAGCAATTAATGAAATCAGTTATTTTGGAAGTAAATCTATTTTTTCTGTACAGTAGCCAGGTGGATGTGTATTGAGCGGATAAGATAGGGATCACCACAACAAGTTTCTAATACACAGTATAGACTTCCCCTATTATTATCAATTACCTGATTGGAATAAATAAAGTGTTAAAGATCATTTCATGTGAAAAGCAGGATTTCTGACATAATTTCAATCGTTTTTGCTTTTATACACAATTTCATGGAACAATGAATATATTGGCGCGATGGAACACAATTTATAAATCAAGCTGACAGTATAGTATCATTTTTTAATTATGTGTAATTTAATTCGCATCTCTCCCTTAACTCGTTCAATGACACGTGAACTTATATCAATTATAAAACATCACGTGCATCATTAAATTTTTTTTTTAATTATGAAAACATATATGTTCTACATGGTTTTGTTTAGTTTTTTTTCTCAACCAGAGAGACATTATAAAACATTGTTATATATAAAGCGCTTTACTTTTCTACATTACATAAAGATATATCGATTTTTTTGTTAAGTGTACGTGCTTGACATATTTATAAAAAGGCAGTGTTTATTTTTGTAATAAAATCGAAAATTGACATTTAATTTGATGCAATCCACATTGTTTAGCGGCCAAGCGCAGTATTCCGCTCTCGGCGGCCGATGGTGTATTGCAATATATACAATGAAAAGCTGGGTTTCTGACATAATTTCAATCGTTTTGTTGACGCGGAAGTGCTTTTTGGTGGCCAAAAATACTATTGTTCCATTTATTTAAACCTAAATCAGTATTTTTTTACACTTGAAGGTTTGTACAGCGGGGATTTCGGTACCGGCGCGGGTTTATGTGCTTGTTAAGAATTACCGAAATCCCCGCTAAGAGGCAACATATTATCCTGATTTATGCTTTGATTAAACATTGATAACTAAATTGCAAAAGTGTATAGCATATTGTAAATAAGGTAGTACGATATCATTTGTTTCATCAGATTTGTTTGGAAAATACTTTCTGAAGACTTATTATTACTATGTCATGTTATATTTACATATACTTTTGTGTAACCAATGTTTTAAATGTACATTTTACCTTTTTTACATTCGTTTACACATTTTTCACATTAATAAACTATTTAATAATGGAAAAAATATTCTGATAAGAGTGTTTAAATGATTAACACTAATATGATTGTGTACAAATCAACATTAATGCAAAGCCAAAACCCAAACATAATGACATATAGACCCTTTAAGGCGTAATATGGGGATTGGCGTAAACATGGGTGATTTCGGCTCTGGGCGTACGAATGTAGCAGTACCGAAATCCCCGCTAATTATTTTCCAAAAGAAGTAACCGAATGGGAGATAATACATGTCACTGGTTGCTAATGAAAAAAAACACTATAATAATTTTGTTGACACTTGAAGGTTTGTACAGCAGGATTTCGGTACCGGCGCGCGTTTAAGTTCTAGTGTAGAATTACCGAAATCCCCACTGAGAGGCAACTTAATGCTGTCAAGAGTGCTTAATAATTAAAATTAATATCATTTTTTTGCACCTTAACATTCATGTGAAGTCAAAAACCATTCATACCGATGACCTATTGACCCTTTAAGGCGTAAATATGGGGATTTCGGTACTAGGCGGGCGAATGTAGAATTACCGAAATCCCCTTTTCATCATCGCACATTAGTGTAACATAAATTTTAACACAATATATGTAGGGAAACTCATATGATTCGCGTAATGTGAAAATGATTATTATGCTATAATTCGACCACGAAACTTGACGTGACTTAATACCGGACATTATGGAATGGAGCTACGCTTGCCGTATTTGACATAAGACCCATTTTCGCAAATTATCTTATCAATGCTTATATGAATTTGATTGCTATAATCTAATGCGTATTCGACACGGAATTATTGTCAAGGTTTTTCATTTTGTCAATATTTATCATAGCAGGGGACATTGCTGACATCAATATGGATACTGTTTTCATTTTCTGTCGAGAAATGATATGACTTATTATCAAGATTATTTTATAGTACGGTAGCGTTCTCTTCACAAGTGAGATTTATTTGTACTGGTAAATTGCTCTTATACTCACCATTCGGACTCGACGATCGGCTCGAATAAAAATGTTAGTCGCTTAAAAGTACAAATTCATCATATTGAGCACGATTATTATTATTATTATTATTATTATTATTATTATTATTATTATTATTATTATAATTATTATTATTATATAGCTTTTAGAAACTTATACCTTAAAAAAAATCCCATTGGAAAAAAAAATCCCATGGGAAAAAAATCCCATGGGACAAAAAAATCCCATGGGATTTTTTTATTATTTTAAAACACGATATAACGCGTTGAAATCGCGAGAAATGCTCATCATTTGTTAAAAGGTAGTATTTCTGAAGGTTACATGAATAAATCTCTAAAAATCAGAAAAAAATCCCATGGGATTTTTATTTCCCATAAAAAAATGGGATTTTTTTTCTATCAAAGTAAATTGAACGAAAATAAGCACAAATGCTTTAACAATGCTTAAAATCGATAACTAAGCACAAACGAACGTGTTTTATGTTTTTGAAAATCCCATGGGTTTTTTTCTCCCATAAAAAAGCTGGAGAAAAATCCCATGGGAGAAACCAAAATTCCCATGGGATAATGAAAAATCCCATGGGCTTTTACAAAAATCCCATGGGAACCCCATCTTGCAAATAAAGTTCATAGTGAAGAAAACGCATTTAACAAGCAAAAATAACCAATTATTAATCACAAGTTAGACTTTTATCTTATACTTTATCACAAATAAGCAAACCTTCAAGAAAAAGGGTACTTAAGTTTGCGAAATTTCGGTTTCGCAAAGTTTTTCCGGTGGCCGTTATAAATGATTGAATTTAAAATTGGATTATAAAAAAGGTGGTCGTTGTTTGTACCAAGGGAATATATTGACGTTTCTAGAGGTAAGGAGGTACAGTAAATAGTTTAGCTTTGTTTGGGTTTAGAGATACAAGACTGTAAGATAATCCAAAATTATGCGTGGAATCCGAAACATTAGCCAGTACTGCTAGCGTTGTTTTTTACTACAGCGTGTATATGTCTTCTCTCCAAAACTATTAAGTTTTTGATAAAACTTACCGTAAAATCGTTATATGTTCGTGGGACATTAATTGTTGTTGATTTCGTTTGTTGAACGATCCAAACACAGATACAAAGGATAATGATGACTGAAGATTCCTCATTATTTTGTCAAATTCAAAATGCAACAATGTGCCCATGTTTAAAGGGGCCTTTTCACAGATTTTGGCATTTTTTTAACTTATTCATTTAATGCTTTATATTGATAAATGCAAACATTGGATCGTAAAAGCTCCAGTAAAAAATCAAGAAAAAAAATAAAAAAAGGAAAAGAACATTGCCCGGAGCAGGTTTCGAACCAGTGACCCCTGGAGTCCTGCCAGAGTCCTGAAGTAAAAACGCTCTAGCCTACTGAGCTATTCCGCCGAGTACACAATTTTGACGTATTTTATACCTTATATAAGCAATCTTCGTAGTTTCACAAAATTTAACGACAAAAACAGAACTCTCCAAATTATTCAATCGTTTCGCGTTGCAACGCTTTATAATTTTTAGGTTTTAAAATCGTCAAAAGATGCATATAATGGCTATATTAGAGCATGGTTAATGTTCAGTATTACTGTTTCCTCACAAATATCATAACTAAAACGAAAACTTACGAATCTGAAACAACTTTTTTCAATTTTGTCAATTTACCAAAGCGTGAACAGATCCCTTTAAGCCATGACAAATCATGCTGAAGAATATAAACTGCTTTATATCAACAAAAATCAATATAACTGAGAAAGGAAAGGTCAATTTAATTTCCCAAAATCAGAAATCCAATAAAATACGAGTCAACAAAAAAATCCTTAATAACAACCAAGACGTTTTATGCGGACGAATATAAATCAAATAGCAGTATTACCGTCACTGTCTGCCTCATTGCTGGATTGTTCATCATCCGAGTCCTCGTCGGCGCGCGTGTTGTTTCCAATCTCCTTGTGGGAGACGAGAATAAGCACAACTTGTGACTTCACGTTCTTTATTGGGACCACATCGAGTAAACATTTGAATTTCTCTCCTTAATGCATGTTTTAAGCGTCATCCCAGATAAGCCTGTGCAGATATTTTAGAACATGTTTAATGTTTAGGATTACTGTTTCCTAGGAAAATAAATAACAACGAAAATTTTCGAATCTCAAACATGTTTTTTTTTTCAATTTTGTTAACTTATCAAAGCGCGAAATTGTAATTTTAGTACAGAGTCTCTTTAATTAGTCGCACATGTCTTTGATTAATTATTCATAATTGAAGTCGTTAACACCTGGAGTCAGTAATTTTAAGAACAAATAAAAAGGCTCATCAACATGTTTAGATTTACATGGACAATATAAAATAACAACACCACAGCACATTTTTATATTAAGAACAATTCGCGATAATTTTCTTAATGATTATTCTGATTATGAAAACATCATTTTAAACACATTTAACTTTATGCGAATATCAAACATTATTGAAGTCTTTGACCGTCAGTGAATACAATTAGTGTCAAGAATATTCTATTATGAGCCTGATACGTTTGACATTTTTCATTTTGTTTCAATCACTTATCACAGCGAGATGCTAATTTGTTTCGCAATCAAGATACATTCAGATTCCACACAAAGGGTTACACTACACTATACAATTTCAAGTGAACTGTTAACGCTTTTGATAACTCGAGCCTTTCAAACATATTTTGCTTATATGAATACTGAAATTAAGTCAGCGGAAATTGCTTGCTGTGAAACTGGGAGACATGTAAATCATTGTATCTTAATTATCCGTTTTACTCTGTAGCCGTTTATTTCACGGATCTGCGTGTTTTTTTTTTATTTAATAAAGCTTCAAAGTAGAATATACGCCGCCAGAGATATCTTTAAATATGCGATGAAAAGTGCATTCACAAACAAGAGATGTGCCCCATATTGCGCCGCTTTGAAACCATATATTGGACCTTTGAACTTGAAGAATGGCTTTGAACTTGACCTTTCATCACTCAAAATGTGCAGTTTCATGAGATACACATGCATGCCAAATATCAAGTTGAAATCTTCAATATTGCAAAAGTTATGGCCATAGTCAAAGTTTTGGGACACACACATACAATGGATGAATGAATGAATGACAGACAGGCCAAACACAATATACCCCCGATCATTCGATCCGATGGCATAAACAGGGGAATATTTGACCCAATTGGAAAGTGTTTGTACATTATTCTATGTCACGCTATTGTTCGAGCAAACGTACATTTCTTAAATAAAAATCCAAAATATGTGATGAGCTTTCAATTATATTGTTCCTGAAATTGCGCCCAGAGGTCTGTGATTACGTGTATTAAAGTTCTGTCTAGATGAAAGTAAAAAATCTGAGCTCCAACAGGGGATGAAACATAACCAGACGCGTTACTGTATTGCTAAAATACTAGCCCAACAGAAAGGCTGTAGGAAGTGACATAATTTCGCAACACTCCCCCTCGTCTATATGTAAAAAGAACCGGACACACTCGCGTCAATGATGCGGCGTATCATCAGGGTCTGCGATGTTTGCTTAAAGGAATTCCTGTAAAAAATATTCTTAATATAGAGATAAATATACTAGACATCCCTTATTTTGGAAATAAATTGATACAATTTACAAGGATAAGAGACTCCACTAGGCATAAATGGGTTAATATGCAGTTGACTGTCGTATTTCGAAACGCAAACATGTGTGTGTTTGGAATTCGGAACATGTCATGAAACTTGAAATCTGTTTTATTTATTTTTGTCCTTCGATAACAAAGACTTTAATTTGCAATCGCTTAGCTGGTTTCAAATGACTATAAAAGAAAGCACATTAAGTGCATAATGTTCAATTGTCTGTATATATTTGCTGTTGAAAAACAATAATGGCTTGATGCGGCGGGCAAATTGACAGATCAATGACCTAGAGGAGAAAATTATATTCAGCAAGGATAACGGTTGTCGATAAACGAATAAAAATAGTTATTATAACCTATCTATTGAGTCATCAGCATATCATATTGATAGACTTATGATCCAGTCCGTTAAGGCATGCATGTTACACATTTAAACTAATCTGGTCGTGAAGAATTGCGATTCATACAGTTCATCACTTGAATATCTTACAATGATGGTATTTAAATGCTATTATAACTTCATTTCGGCGCAAATTTACTATTCACATTAATAATATGTGCAGGATAAGGTATTTCAATTTAGGATTTAAGCTTTTAAGCTTGTTAATTAATATTAAGGTGCTACTTATTATACCATCACAATATGATACAAAAAAACGGCACAGAAATTGAAATTGCCGACGTAAATTGGGACAAACGCATGCAAACATTTCGCTCACATATAAGAAGAATTTATTATAAGAATACGATTAAGACATGTTTAGATATATCTTCATATTTACGTTTGACGGGAATTCTAACTAATATATTTTATAATGAATTTGGAATTGTTTTCTAACTTTGATCTTTGCTAGGAATAATATGGAATATACTAAACAATGTTAAAAAGCTCTTCGTAAGACGAACACAAGAGTCAATGACCATTAGCATATTAACTCAACGTTGCAAATAAAAAAAACATTTTAATGAGCTTGAAAAATAACAAAAACAGTTGCATAAAATTGGAAAAAAACACCTTTGCATTATATTTTGAAAGAGAATGCACTGTACGTAGAAAGTATTGGCTGAATTATTAAAATTGATAAACGTTCGCTTAATTCTGAGTTGCGTCAAACAAATCGTAATTCCATGCCACTGGGTCAATACCATTTAAACGTTCACGTCATATTATCTACATATGCTGTCCGCATAACAAAACGGATAATTGCAGTTTGATAGTCTTTCGATGTCAGAGGAACTCATATATTTTGTCAAGGTGCACACTCAATCACGTCTGTATGTGTCAAGGCGCATACTGGTGATAAAGCGCGTTAACATTATGTCGTTTGCAAAATAAAGGTGACACAAATATAAATAATATGCCAGAACGCTCGTTTTAATCGACGAGACAAAAGTAATGGTCTAAAGACCAATATGGCCATAAATAATCCGCTAAAGTGCTACAGTCGCTACATTATCTGTCACCGACATTCAGGAACCTTCGGCGCCTATGGAAATGAATTCTCGATTTAAGAATATTACGCTAGAAAACAATATAAATGTCTGGGTCATTCAGAAGGGTGAGCTAACAAACTCTGTGAAACAATCGGCTAATCAAACACAGGCAACGATTGCCATGTTAATTGGGAGATGATTGCGGACAAGAATCTGGGTATGTCAACAGACTGATGCCATTCGTCGGGGGAATAATGATAGCTATGCACTTCAAAATATTTGCTTCGTGCGGAATAATACGACTCAAGACGATAATAAGGTGTACTGTATGCGTGTAAGGAAATGTTTACACTATATTCAAATTCAAAATCAAACTTTAAAATTTACCTCAGTAAAACATTTTTGTGTGTATTTATGTCCTTTTAAAAAAATGTACTGACACCAGTGTCATCGTGTTTGCCTTGTTAATTATTAATATATATGCTTATTTAAAATAGAGGTGTTCACATCAAATGAAAGAACCTTGCAACACGTTAGAGTCTAAATGCTTGCCGCTCTTTTTATATTCTTACCGCTCTTTTTAAATT